>NC_134881.1:50684022-50744022 GCF_041734735.1 Babylonia areolata | reverse complement strand
CCCCCTCACCCTCATCTCCCTCACCCTCATCTCCCCCATCTCCCTCACCCCCATCTCCCTCACCCTCATCTCCCTCACCCTCATCTCCCCCATCTCCCTCACCCCCATCTCCCTCACCCTCATCTCCCTCACTCCCATCTCCCTCATCTCACTCACCCTCATCTCCCTCACCCCCGTCTCCCTCACCCGCACAGAACAACAACAACCAAACACCAAACCAGAATACAACGAAAACCACAACGTTCCCTCTGACTTCGCTACCTGTCATCGGGTTTACGCAAGTTTGTGGATAACCGGAGTGAAGTGTGTGTGTGTGTGTGTGTGTGTGTGTGTGTGTGTGTGTGTGTGTGTGTTTCATTCTCGCTGTGTGTGTGTGTGTGTGTGTGTGTGTGTGTGTGTGTGTGTGTGTTTCACTCTCGCTGTGTGTGTGTGCGTGTGTGTGTGTGTGTGTGTGTGTGTGTGTGTGTGTGTGTGTGTGTGTTTCACTCTCGCTGTGTGTGTGTGTGCGTGTGTGTGTGTGTGTGTGTGTGTGTGTGTGTGTGTGTGTGTGTGTTTCACTCTCGCTGTGTGTGTGTGCGTGTGTGTGTGTGTGTGTGTGTGTGTGTGTGTGTGTGTGTGTGTGTGTGTGGCAGTGTGTGAAGGAATCGTCCTGCAGGATCTATCATACACACATGCCGCGATTCCACACATCCTTAAACACATTCTGGGGGTGTGGAAGGTACTGACAGTGCACACATACTGGGGGTGTGTGGGGTGGTAGGTACTGACAGTGTACACATGGTGGGGGTGTGGGGGTGGTAGGTAGTGACAGTGCACACATACACCGGCCCCTAGAAAGAGGTCAAAAGTACACAATATGGTAATCACGCAGCGACAACAAAATGTAAAATACATACTAACTTAAACCTGTAGAACAAAAGTGCTTCTTGCGCATAGTAAATTAATTCTAACTTTCATCATTGTATTCACAGAGTTCCTGTCGTATCTTCAGGGCATTCAATATATAAACGCAGAATTTACGAATACTGTAAACAGAACCATTCTTCAGCAAGTGAACATACGATTGACCTTCAGAGTTCAGATGTTTTTGCCGCCGGTTATTGTAAAGGACACAACTGTTTATAAAACGGTTTTCATCTTCGACCACATTACAACGTTTACATGCGTAATTTGAATTACATTTGAATGTTCTCCTAAAAAAATGATCCATTTATTGGGAGCAAACCAAGCCGTAATTTTACTAAACAGTCCCCAAAACACTTTTTATCTATAAAGTCAAAATATTGCTCACACTGAAAACCAGTTTTAAACAATCTGTAGTTATGATATATATCTTTAGACATTACTGACTCGCCCCACTCTTGCATAAATATATCTTTCATTCTTTGCTTAAATAATGACAAAAAAAAGTTTGCTCACAACCAGACATATCCAAACCCAAGTCTAAATAAAGTATTTTTTAACTAAAGACACCCAGCATTTTTTCCCTTTCGTCCAGATTAAACAACATCAAATATACCTGTCTGGGTAATCGGTGCACATTCATATTCAGCAACATTCATATACAGTGGATAAAGTCTTAGTTCGCCGAATGCAAACTTGTTTGGTACTCTAAGTGGTATGTGCAAAAAACGTGTACATGCAAAGGGATGAACCTGAGAGATAGAGACAGATAGATAGACAGACAGATAGATAGATAGATAGATAGATAGATAGAGAGAGAGAGAGAGAGAGAGAGAGAGAGAGAGAGAGAGAGAGACAGACAGAGAGTACTACAATATTCAATATTGTTCCTGTTCCTCCAGACCACTGGAAACACCAAGGGCGAAGCGGCAACACAGCCGAGATGACAGTGGACATTCACCGCAGAAGATACAAGGTATGTTTAATGCTTCTTTTACACCGTGAAGACACTGGACGCCAACTGCTGCCCCTGATATCTCGACAGAAATTTGACTCAGTGGAGAGTGTCTTGCCCAAGTTATTCCTACTTTCTCGGTCAAAGAGGGTTTTAGGACAGTCGGCGTCAGGGATGGTTTCCCAAAGGCCATCTTGCCCCCCGACACTGCAGCACTAAGTGCCAGAGCAACCACGCCTTCTGATTTGAGAGTCATAGTCCTTCACAAAAGACTAAGTTTCAGTTTCAGTTTCAGTAGCTCAAGGAGGCGTCACTGCGTTCGGACAAATCCATATACGCTACACCACATCTGCCAAGCAGATGCCTGACCAGCAGCATAACCCAACGCGCTTTGTCAGGCCTTGAGAAGAAAAAAAGGTGAATAAATAATTGATAAGCTTACATAAATAAATAATAATTATGATATAAAAAAGGTAGTAGTAATGATAATAATAATAAAAAAGACAACAATGATGATAAATAAGCAAATAAATGTAAAACATGAAGACACACATTCACACATACACCCACACATGCATAACATAATTATATGCACCAAACATGCAGTTTCACAGATATGAAAGCACAGTCAAATACATATAAACGTACATGAGCTCCAACACACACACACACACACACACCACACAAAAGACTAAGCTGTTAATAAGTTCCCATTGCAGTGTGGAGAAACCATTGATCACACACACAGCTGTCACTTTGCTGTTGGTCGTGATGTGTGCTTATTCCAGTCTCTCTCATTCTCTCACACACGTCGTCCATTTTGTACAGACACTGCGCCCGTCCGTGTGCTTGGCAACTGCTGCGTGCGTCAGTGTACGTCTGTCTGTACGTTTGTCTGTCTGTTTGCCTCTCTCTGTTTCTGCGTGTGTGAGTGTACGTGTCTCTGTATGTCTGTCTGAACGCCGCTCTCTGTACGTCGTATATCTGTGTGTGTGTGTGTGTGTGTGTGTGTGTGTGTGTGTGTGTGTGTGTGTGTGTGTGTGTGTGTGTGTGTGTGTGTGTGTACAGAATACTTTATTATCTCAACAAGAGAAATTCATATGTGGTGTAAAACAGAAAAAAACAATACAAGAAAATCAGTCATTAAACATGTATATAGATAAACCATATTAAGATGTCAACCTAGGGCAAACCATCATTACAATCAATAATCACAGTAGACAACAACAGAAACCCTTAAAAAGTAATTTAGAGTAAATCATACACACACTATCACAGCCATACACATGCAGTAATAATCACATTTAAAGGACAAACAGTATACTAAAAGCTGACCGACATATAACAATAATATGCAATTCACAGTACTTTGAGTTAAGATGTCATATTCCACACACATACACTCTGGCATTCATTTTCAGTCATACATCTGGCTATCAATTATTGTAATTTAATAGCTGGATTGACAATGGAATAAAGTTGCATTTGGTTCTGTTTGTTTTAAATTTTGGAACACAGAAACGTTCCCCTGAAGTTAAGAGTTGATAATTATTTGCCAGCGTATGGCCGTTGTCGCTTGAAATGCATGTGGCTTTCTGTCGAACTCTGACATTGTACAAATCACACAAACTGTCCTGTCTCACACCCACAACCTTACTGCACACATTCACAATCTTGTTTAGCATATTCTTATTCTTCACAACCAGACCTCCATATCAGCATATAAAAGAAAACAGATTCGATAAAGCATCTATAAAATCCTTCAAGTACTTTTGAATTGACTCTGATGTCTGAGTTTCTGTAGACAACAGATGCGAGACTGGCACTTTTTGTAGATAAAATTTTTATTAGAAGTAAAATTCAGCTTATGATCAAGAATAGTTCCTAGATATTAGTATTTACGCACTCTTTCAAACCTTTATATCATTGATAAACAGGTCACGGATTGGGGTGCCTTTTTTTCTTAACTCAATTATCTTTATTTTTGTTTTCTGGACATTAAGATCTGAGAAGTTTTCTTTACACTAGGAGGAAAATTTTTGGACTTGCTCAAAATAAATAACATCAGAATCTGACAGATCTTCTAGGGCTGAGTCATCAGAATACTTAATTATAGGAGTTGTGACCGAGCCAGTGCAGTCATTTGTATATAGCGTGAAAAGAACAGGTGACAGTACTGTACCTTGAGGGGCACCAGTGGAAGTTCTTTTCACAGCAGACAGAGCTTGTCCAAAGCGGTCCGACTGAGTTCTCTGAACAAGAAAACTGTTTATCCATGAGATGAGGTTTGCACTGATGTTAAATGAGAGAAGCTTACGTACCGTGAGATGTGGCTGAATGGTGTTAAATGCAGGTGAAAATCCAATAAATAAAATACGAACAAACGAATTTGGTTTTCCAGGTGAGTGTATGCATGGTGTAAGAGTGTAAGTGTGGCATCAGCTGTACTCCTGTTGGATCTGTATGCAAACTGGTATTGATCATGGCAGAGTGTTGTGTATGCTAGAATGCGTTTCAGGATGACTCGTTCTAAACATTTCATGACAACTGGGGTCAGGGCTATGGGGCGGTAGTCATTTAAAGAAACAGGGCTTTTGTTCTTTGGCACCAGACTGATCACTGAACGCTTCCACAAAGCAGGCACATGACAATCCCTTAGGGACCACATCGACAGGCTACTGAACACACCACACGACTGTGAGGCACATGTCTTCAGGAGCCGTCCACTGATACCATCAGGGCCTACTGCCTTTTTGACAGGGAACTTGCGAAAGGCAGATATAACAATGCATGGGTTAATGGATTAAACACTTAAAACACTTAACCATTTAAAAAAAATTCTCTAAGAGGGGCAGTTATTTTTTCAAATTCATTGTTGAGATCGCTTCTTTCAAAGCATCATTCAGTTTTTCTGAGAAATCTTTCTGTAGATCTACTGACATACATGGTGCAGACACTGGTGTTGTGTGTTGTCCAGGAAGTAGTTACATACATGGTGCAGACACTGGTGTTGTGTGTTGTCCAGGAAGTAGTTACATACATGGTGCAGACACTGGTGTTGTGTGTTGTCCAGGAAGTAGTTACATACATGGATACGGTACGATACGATGCGATGCAATACGGTACGATACGATGCAATACGGTACGGTACGGTACGATACGATGCAATACGGTACGATACGATACGATGCGATGCAATACGGTACGATACGATGCAATACGGTACGATACGATACAATACGGTACGATACGATGCAATACGGTACGATACGATGCAATACGATACGATGCAATACAGTACGATACGATGCAATACGGTACGGTACGGTACGATATGATGAAATACGGTACGATGCGATACGATGCAATACGGTACGATACGATGCAATACGGTACGATACGGTACGATACCATGTTTGGGGTGTAATTTTCTTTATACGACAAACAGATATGAAGTATGACCACTTTCTAAAACACCCTAAACTTTGTTTAGAGTTCAAAACAGCAAACAACTGTGCGTCTTTAAAAACAAATGTAACATTTGCAGTCTGGAAACAGCTGTAAGTTTGGTCGAACCAATCATGATGGGCTTGTTTTCGAACACAATACCCCCCCCCCCCCCGACCCCGTCCCCCACCACCACCACCCTCCCCCCCACCTCTCTCTCCTATTTTTCATTGATGGATTGATGTAAAAAAAAGGTAATGTTGCTTATTCAATTTACCATCATGTAATACAATCTGGACTTTAGACTTTCGCGCGCGCGCGCGCGCGCACTCACACACACACACACACACACACACACACACACACACACACACACACACACACACACACACACACACAGATGCTTCTAGGATTTATAAGGGGAAAGGGGATCCGTACAAAGCTCTATATTTCATCTTTATTTAAAAAAAAAAAAAAAAATCATAAACAAGCTGTTCTTTTTGTGCACGGAGAGTGGGAAGTGGGCGGTCAACACTGTAATGTAAATGTCAGACAGAACAATGTCCCAATGGCTCAGCCAGACAGAACAATGTCCTGATATCTCAGCCAGGCAGAACAATGTCCTGATATCTCAGCCAGACAGAACAATGTCCCAATGTCTCAGCCAGACAGAACAATGTCCCGATATCTCAGCCAGACAGAACAATGTCCTGATATCTCAGCCAGACAGAACAATGTCCTGATATCTCAGCCAGACAGAACAATGTCCTGATATCTCAGCCAGACAGAACAATGTCCTGATATCTCAGCCAGACAGAACAATGTCCTGATATCTCAGCCAGACAGAAAAGTGTCCCAATGTCTCAGCCAGACAGAACAATGTCCTGATATCTCAGCCAGACAGAACAATGTCCCGATATTTCAGTCAGACAGAACAATGTCCTGATATCTCAGACAGAACAATGTCCCAATGGCTCAGCCAGACAGAACAATGTCCCGATATTTCAGCCAGACAGAACAATGTCCTGATATCTCAGCCAGACAGAACAATGTCCCGATATCTTAGCCAGACAGAACAATGTCCTGATATCTCAGCCAGAGAGAACAATGTCCCGATATCTTAGCCAGACAGAACAATGTCCCGATATCTTAGCCAGACAGAACAATGTCCTGATATCTCAGCCAGACAGAACAATGTCCCGATATCTCAGCCAGACAGAACAATGTCCCGATATTTCAGTCAGACAGAACAATGTCCTGATATCTCAGCCAGACAGAACAATGTCCTGATATCTCAGCCAGACAGAACAATGTCCTGATATCTCAGCCAGACAGAACAATGTCCTGATATCTTAGCCAGACAGAACAATGTCCTGATATCTCAGCCAGACAGAACAATGTCCCGATATTTCAGCCAGACAGAACAATGTCCTGATATCTCAGCCAGACAGAACAATGTCCTGATATCTCAGCCAGACAGAACAATGTCCTGATATCTCAGCCAGACAGAACAATGTCCCGATATTTCAGTCAGACAGAACAATGTCCCGATATTTCAGCCAGACAGAACAATGTCCTCATATCTCAGTCAGACAGAACAATGTCCTGATATCTCAGTCAGACAGAACAATGTCCCGATATCTTAGCCAGACAGAACAATGTCCAGACAGAACAAACCGGATGGGGAAGGAGTGAAGTGTTTTTTGTTTTTTTTTCTCATTTCCCCGCCAAACCAAGAAAAAACCAATAAGACGCGAGAGAAGACCAGGGCAGAAGGATGGTGAGATGGGGGAGGAGACAGACCGGAAGTGTTGCTGCAGCACGGGGGTCCGCCCGGAACTGTTTTCCCAAGGACTTCCCGTCAAACCCAGAAAACATCCTCCCGTAACCGGATGGACTGAAAGAGCTGTCCGAATGCCACAGCACAATGTGCTGTCTCCCAAACAACTTGTACACAGACATCTGCTGTTTTAATGGACGTTTCCAAGGATGTGGTAGTAGTTGCAGCAGCAGCAGCAGTAGAAGTAGTAGCAGCAGCAGTAGCAGTAGCAGTAGTATTAGTAGTAGTAGCAGAAGGACCAACTCAAGCCCGTATAAACGCCCCATCTATCAAAACGCTTTATCTACAGTCACCACTGTGTGTGAGCAGACAGTAAAGGAACTGGGTTTGCAGCATTGCATGTTCGCACTCTGTAGTGTAGTGACTGCAAAGTCAAAAGGTATTTTGAAAAAACATTCGACAAAGTCCAGGGGATTTATTTATTTATTTATTTATTTTTAGGTGTTAGCAGATGGTGCTGTTTTAAATTCGGGTGGCTGTGAGTTCCAGAGGTTAGCGACTATAAGTATAGCAATGTTTTAGTATGTATGGTAGTCTTGTCCGACTATGACCATCAGAACAGCAGAGGAGGCAACTGCTGTCCTGACTATTTGGGCCAGAATTTGATGATAGTGGAGAGTGTCTTGCACAAGTTACATCCCCCCTCTCTCGGCCAAGAGGGTTTTAAGGCCCACTAGCCCCCAAGGCTGCAGCACTAAGAGCCAGTGCAATTTTGCCTCCTAGTTTGAGAGTCATACTCCTTCACAAAAGACTAAGCTGTAAATTAATTCCCATTGCAATGGCGAAACCATTGATAACACAACTCTCATTTTGCTGTTGCCCGACTGTAAACTTATGTCAATCTGTGATATAAGCTGAGCGTAATTACTAGCAGTGCCGTTCCTCTTGTGCTTATCTCCCCGGTACTGACCAGCTGACTCATGACACCTGACTCCATGGATGAGGAAGTGACGGGCGCAATAGCCGAGTGGTTAAAGCGTTGGACTGTCAATCTGAGGGTCCCGGGTTCGAATCACGGTGACGGCGCCTGGTGGGTAAAGGGTAGAGATTTTTACGATCTCCCAGGTCAACATATGTGCAGACCTGCTTAGTGCCTGAACCCCCTTCGTGTGTATATGCAAGCAGAAGATCAAATACGCACCTTAAAGATCCTGTAATCCATGTCAGCGTTCGGTGGGTTATGGAAACAAGAACATACCCAGCATGCACACCCCCGAAAACGGAGTATGGCTGCCTGCATGGCGGGGTAAAAACGGTCATACACGTAAAAGCCCACTCGTGTGCATACGAGTGAACGCAGAAGAAGAAGAAGAGGATGAGGAAGCCGCACTGTATGATCAGCCACAACTGTCGGTACACTCCGTTGAACCCAACAGAAATAGGAAGAGAGCTGGAGGGCAGGTGGTCACTGGGCATGAGACAAATGTAGAGGACCCACCCCCCCACCCACTCTGCACCCCCACACGCACTGGACACAAATCAATTTCCTCGTGGAAATAACAAAGCGTTTTTAATTGATTGATTTGGTTGATTGCTATAGAAAACAATAGGTTGGAATAATAAAGCGTTTTTAATTGATTGATTTGGTTGATTGCTGTAGAAAGCAATAGGTTGGAATAATAAAAGCGTTTCTGATTGATTGATTTGGTTGATTGCTGTAGAAAGCAATAGGTTGGAATAATAAAGCGTTTTTGATTGATTGATTTGGTTGATTGCTGTAGAAAGCAATAGGTTGGAATAATAAAGCGTTTTTGATTGATTGATTTGGTTGATTGCTGTAGAAAGCAATAGGTTGGAATAATAAAGCGTTTTTGATTGATTGATTTGGTGGATTGCTGTAGAAAGCAATAGGCATAATTGATTTGGTTGATTGCTGTAGAAAGCAGTAGGCATAATTCATTACCTATTCCAAAAATTAGGGTTTCGATCACTGTCATTCTAGTAGCCTGCTGAAAAATACCAACTTTAAATTTTAACATGGACACACACACACACACACACACACACACACACACACACACACACACACACACACACACACAGAGAGAAACAGGGTAATCACACAGACCTACCTTGATACACTCATGAGTGAAAAACAACGGCTCCGCAACACCTGACAGGTGTCTTCAACCAACTGCTGCGCGCAGTAAAACTGGTCCATACCTTTCCCATTCACACACACACACACACACACACACACACACACACACACACACACACACACACACACATATATATATATATATATATATATATATATGTGTGTGTTTTTATTTAAGATTTATGTCCCATCATATGACAGAATTTTGTCACTTCTGGCAGATGTATGCATGAACATAAGTTCCATCAATTCAGCAGCCTATCATGGTATGATTCCTTCTCGTTTGAAAACAAGAATAAAATCGAGACCGGAAAAAAAATCGGAGTGGGTTGGGCGGGTTTTGGGGGAGGGGGGGTAGGGGGTGGGGGGTGGAGGGGGGGGGGCGTGAGGGTGTGAGGGTGGGTGAGAGACGGCTGTTAGCAGCACTTAAGCCTGATGTACATCGATCCAAATCCTATTTTCGCGCACAATGGGAAGCGAGCATTTGTGAAACCCAAAACGACACTGGTCCATCTGTAACAGCCAAACGCAATCGGCATTTAATTTTTTGTTTATTTGTTTGTTCACTGTCATAATATCGATTTTCCAAACTTTCCATCTTCAGTCACTGCAATTAGACGATACGTAAAGTGTATATGTTGATCCCAATTATACAGTTTTGCTCACCATCAAAAAACGAATTTTGCACATCTATAGATACGTAGTGCTGGTTCGCCTTGCGAAGATGTCTTCCTCTCCGGGTAGTCACAGCTCCACGCCACGTTAGTGTGAGTGTTCCTTCAATGGGACACAGGACAGGCTGGACACGACTTGTCAGGACTAACGCGGCACGGGCGCGGATGACCAGCACGATGATAACAAAACTAGATCTCGGCCTCTCCACTCAAGGAGTGTCGCAGGCTGAACCAGTCATGATGGAGGAGTTCCTGCCCCCCCCCCCCCCCGCCCCCCCTCCAAACGTGCGGCATACAGGAATACCAGTGTGTGGACATGCCCTGATGCCCACGAACCAGACCCCCAGCTATAGGTTAAATGGCCGGACAGATGGAGTTCGTGAGCCGTAACAGGCAATCGTCTAAGAGAAGGAAAACTCGACAAAAAACCATGAGCTGCTCTGAAGTCGGAGGCCAGCGGGCAGACCTCCTGCAGAGTCACAAGCACAGGAGAAGACCAGACACTACACATCACACCCAGTATGGCCACGCAGACAGTAGTGCTGTTCGTGCAAAACAACTTTGGTCACACAAGATCCGCATTTCATTAATATCAAAACAACTTTTAGCTAGCCGATACGTTCGAATCTGTCGACCTATTGAAATGTATGGATTCCAGCATGCACAACGTTGGGGGTTCTGTCTGGCCTCATGGCCACGGCCCATTGGGGGTTCTGTCTGGCCTCATGGCCACGGCCCAGTGGGGGTTCTTTCTGGCCTCACGGCCACGGCTCAGTGGGGGTTCCAGTGGGGGTTCTTCCTGGCCTCATGGCCACGGCCCATTGGGGTTTTTTCTGGCCTCATGGTCACGGCCCATTGGGTTTTTTTTTCTGGCCTCATGGCCACGGCCCATTGGGGGTTCTTCCTGGTTTCATGACCACGGCCATTGGGGGTTCTTTCTGGCTTCATGACCACAGCCATTGGGGGTTCTTCCTGGCTTCATGGCCACGGCCCAGTGGAGGTTCTTCCTGGCCTCATGACCACGGCCCAGTGGAGGTTCTTCCTGGCCTCATGGCCACGGCCCAGTGGAGGTTCTTCCTGGCCTCATGACCACAGCCATTGGGGGTTCTTCCTGGCTTCATGGCCACGGCCCATTGGGGGTTCTTCCTGGCTTCATGACCACGGCCCAGTGGAGGTTCTTCCTGGCTTCATGACCACGGCCATTGGGGGTTCTTCCTGGCTTCATGACCACGGCCCATTGGGGGTTCTTCCTGGCTTCATGACCACGGCCCATTGGGGGTTCTTCCTGGCCTCATGACCACGGCCCATTGGGGGTTCTTCCTGGCCTCATGACCACGGCCCATTGGGGGTTCTTCCTGGCTTCATGGCCACGGCCCCAGCCTGCCACAGAGGAGGTGAGAGACGACAGAGACCTGGTCGGGAACAATTGACAGTGTGACAGGCGATGCACAAGGACACAGCCCCACTCCTCGTCCTGGGAAGCTGGCTGCCCGTGGTACGACAGAGAGTTTCGAAAGGTCATGGGAAGGTGAATGGGCCGCGCGGCTCATCATACCAAACACACCCAAAGAGCACAGTGAACAAAAACCATTTCCAAACCACCTACATGGTGCACAAAATGTTAGGGACCACATGGACTTAATCTTCAAATGGATGAATGATGATGTATTGTATGGTTTTAGTCAATTTTCAAATGGATGAATAATGATGTATGGAATTAATTAATTTTCAAATGGATGACTAATGATGTATTGTACTATATTGTATTACACCGTATTCTGCATTTCTCTTCAATGATGCTGAGTTGTCGGTCAACAACAGTGTTTGGGACCAGTTGTCAGAGCGACGCCCCTGCCCCGTGCTGCGTTCATGCACGTGCACTTAATGACTGACAATGAAAAAATACAGCTGTCGTTTGTGAACCATTCAGTGAGTGTTTATGACTGAGACAGCAACTTTTAGAACTCTTCTTTTTTTTTTTTTTTGGCCCCGAAGCTGTTCATGTAATGGTTACACTCTCTCCATACGAACGGCGAAAGAGACGACGTTAACAGCGTTTCAGCCCAATTACCATCATCAAAATATTGCAAGCGGAAGGTTCTTATACTGAAGAGGTGAATGTTGACAAAGAATACCACAATTCTTACGACGGAAGCTAAAGGTTGGGTCATTCAGACACCCACTGGACATCCGAGGGGTCTGTGTAGAGGAGAAGAGAGGACTGGCTGTACTGAGTGAGTTAAAACAGCCGTTTGTGTGTTCAGTGTGTGTTTTATGGAAAAAAAACACCCCAAAACCTACCTGCTTTTATGAAGTGACCCCTATTTTTTTGTGAACTCTCTCTCCCTCTACATATATACATATACAAATACACACAGACTTAACAAAAACATAGATGCATATAAAGATGTAGATATATACATAGATACATATAAAGATATAGATATATCCTGCAAGCGAAATTCACTGGAAGTCGCTCCGTCGTCATGCGGAACGTTCAGACACCGTGGCCGCAGTAAACAAAACAATGTCACGGGCCTTGACCTCATCCAAAACAGTCTGTTGGGGACATAAACTGCAAACACGCGTGACGAGTCACGTGCTTCCTCCACCTCCCCCCCATCCCCCCAGCCCCCCACGCACCCCACCCCCCACCCCCACCCCACCACTCCACCTCTTCTCTCGGTGTGGACTTACCCCCCACGTCAGCAGCCGGCGCTGTCGTCACAGATGACAGATCCTGAGTGATCGTCAATGGAGCGTGTAGAGCCTGGCTTCCCTGTCAGGGGCCAGGTATTTCCCTCGTCTTCCTTCCCATCCTTGTCATAAAAAAATAGAGAGTAAATAAAAAATGAATTTCAAGGAGGCTAGCAAACAGGAGTGGTGCCTCTCCCCTCCTCCCCCCCCTCCAACACCCCCGTCCCCATCCCTCTGATCCGTTACCCCCTCTCTCACCCTAACCCATCCCAAGTAAGGACGTTGGCCTATTGTTTCCGTCACGTTGGACAAAAAGTTCGATGTCTGCATCGAAGGACTTGTAGTGACAGAAGGGCTGAGTGTCATGGCAGAGCCCCGTGTGTAGGGTCCTCAGAGCATTCAAGGACTTGTAGTGACAGAAGGACTGAGTGTCATGGCAGAGCCCCGTGTGTAGGGTCCTCAGAGCCTTCAAGGACTTGTAGTGACAGAAGGACTGAGTGTCATAGCAGAGCCCCGTGTGTAGGGTCCTCAGAGCCTTCAAGGACTTGTAGTGACAGAAGGACTGAGTGTCATGGCAGAGCCCCGTGTGTAGGGTCCTCAGAGCCTTCAAGGACTTGCAGTGACAGAAGGACTGAGTGTCATGGCAGAGCCCCGTGTGTAGGGTCCTCAGAGCCTTCAAGGACTTGTAGTGACAGAAGGACTGAGTGTCATGGCAGAGCCCCGTGTGTAGGGTCCTCAATGTGGAACATGGCCCCTCTGAGGATCAGCTTCATCCTAAGATCTGTGTACGACCTCCTTCCCTCGAATACAAACTTGGTGAAATGAGGGAAAGCAGATGACCTTGCGTGCCCACTCTGCCATGGCAAACAAACAGTGGATCATGTCCTCAGCTCATGCAAAGCGGCGGTGTGCCAAGAACGGTACACATGGAGGCACAACCGAGTGCATAAAGAAATTGCACACGTGGTGAGTACTGTCCAAGTAGCACCAACCCCACCAGAAGTTCCAGTAGAGTTCCGCTCGGCAGAAGGCAATAAAGTCTGACCAGCCAAAGTTTCCAAAGCATGGAAACGTGGGCTGCTTGATCGTGCCGAAGATTGGGAATGCACAGCTGACCTACCAGAGGGGAAGAAACACCCGGAAATCACCAGCAAGAGCGGCATGAGACCTGACATAGTACTCCACTCCAAGGCAACGAAACAAGCGATTCTGATTGAGTTCACTGTGCCATACGAAAGCAGAATGGAGGAAGCACACATCTACAAGACCAAGAAGTATGCTAGCAAGTCTAGCCAGAAGCCTGAGAGAATCTGGCTTCCAAGCCAAAGTATTTGCCGTAGAGATTGGTGCAAGAGGGTTTGTGGGCGCATCTGCCCACAGCCTCATGAAACAGCTGTCGATTTCTGGCAGAGAGAGGACATGGGCTCTCAAGGCAATGGCAGAAGCAGCAGAAAAGAGTTCCAGCTGGATCTGGTCGAGAAGGAATGAAATGAGGATTAAATTTTCCCTACTCAAACTAGGCGTACGATAGCTCAGTGGTTAAAACGTCTGCCAGAAAAGGTGACTCAGTCCTGAAGTGGGGACCACCCTGGAGGCGCTGGTTCGAACCTGCTGAGGACCAGGAAAACAGAAAAAGGAAAAGGCGGCAATACAAGGGCATCCAGGAGTCATGACCTGGGTGCGGCCCCGCCCCTTAGAGTGTAAGTAGTTCAGGGCCGAAACACTTGACTGAGGGTGGCTTCTCTGAAGACCTTGTACTGTCCAGCTCTCCCTAGTGTTTATCACTGACTGACCAAATTTCATTCCTGTGTCGTAATCTTCGCCTTCACATACTAGCCTCAGTTAGAACGCATTCAACAGAGAAACACATGTCTTAGTTGGTTTCCTCCTTTGCCCGGTTCAGACTGGATCACTGCAATTATATTATTACAGGTTTACAGTCTGAGGTGTGGTCACGTTTTTATAATCCGCATATAGGCTTTGTGTGTGTGTGTGTGTGTGTGTGTGTGTGTGTGTGTGTGTGTGTGTGTGTGTGTGTGTGTGTGTTGTTTTTGATTCATCGTGAACGTTTACCTATTTGTATCGTCTCGATCCATTATACCGCTGACTGGTGAAATGTTCGTATTCAGTGCTATCATGCAGGAGCATTTTCCATTCAGGTATAGTTGGCATGAAGGAAGGAATTCTGGCACACATACTGGCGATTGTAGTTAAGTTCACTTTCACATTTGAATGAGTGTTTAAGTGTTTGGTATGCGAGATGTGTTGTCACATCTGAATGAGTGTTTAAGTGTCTGGTATGCGGGACTGCGTGTGTGAGTAAATACAGATGTGCCAACAGCGTGTATTGGTTAGCTTTTTTTCGTTCCACGCGAGTTACACATAAAAATTATTTGCTGTAACTGTGGTAATTGTAGTTAAAAAAAACAACAACAACCTTCATATGAATGTCAGTTTTAAACAGATTTCCAGACTGCTCGAACGTTGTCTTGAGATGTGATGCGGTGTTGTACAAGATAGAACGATCCCCTTTACAGCAGCCTCCGGTACTGTCAAACTACCCTGTCTTTGTAGTTATTGCTGTGAGTTTCGGTGGCGTTTGCTTTGTTGCTAAGTTTTTAAAGTCTCTTTCACTTTGTCTCAGTTCACGGTCCGTACATGACTGACGGTAATGTGACGTCATGTCTGTGGCGGTTGGCATTACTTTGGATCAATCTGTGGTGGTTGGCATTACTTTGGGTCAATCTGTGGCGGTTGGCATTACTTTGGGTCAATCTCTGGATCAGTCTGTGGCGGTTGGCATTACTTTGGGTCAGTCTGTGGCGGTTGACATTACTTTGGGTCAGTCTGTGGTGGTTGGCATTACTTTGGGTCAATCTCTGGATCAGTCTGTGGCGGTTGGCATTACTTTGGGTCAGTCTGTGGTGGTTGGCATTACTTTGGGTCAGTCTGTGGCGGTTGACATTACTTTGGGTCAGTCTGTGGTGGTTGGCATTACTTTGGGTCAGTCTGTGGCGGTTGGCATTACTTTGGGTCACTCTGTGGCGGTTGGCATTACTTTGGGTCAGTCTGTGGCGGTTGGCATTACTTTGGGTCAGTCTGTGGCGGTTGGCATTACTTTGGGTCAGTCTTTGGTGGCTGACATTACTTTGGGTCAATCTGTGGCGGTTGGCATTACTTTGGGTCACTCTGTGGCGGTTGACATTACTTTGGGTCAGTCTGTGGCGGTTGACATTACTTTGGGTCAGTCTGTGGCGGTTGGCATTACTTTGGGTCAGTCTGTGGCGGTTGACATTACTTTGGGTCAGTCTGTGGCGGTTGACATTACTTTGGGTCAATCTCTGGATCAGTCTGTGGCGGTTGACATTACTTTGGTCAGTCTGTGGCGGTTAGCATTACTTTGGGTCAGTCTGTGGCGGTTGGCATTACTTTGGTCAGTCTGTGGCGGTTGACATTACTTTGGTCAGTCTGTGGCGGTTGACATTACTTTGGGTCAATCTCTGGATCAGTCTGTGGCGGCTGACATTACTTTGGTCAGTCTGTGGCGGTTAGCATTACTTTGGGTCAGTCTGTGGCGGTTGGCATTACTTTGGTCAGTCTGTGGCGGTTAGCATTACTTTGGGTCAATCTGTGACGGTTGACATTACTTTGGGTCAATCTGTGGATCAGTCTGTGGCGGTTGACATTACTTTGGGTCAGTCTGTGGCGGTTGACATTACTTTGGGTCAGTCTCTGGATCAGTCTGTGGGGTTGGCATTACCTTGGGTCAATCTGTGGTGGTTGGCATTACTTTGGGTCAGTCTCTGGATCAGTCTGTGGCGGTTGGCATTACTTTGGGTCAGTCTGTGGCGGTTAGCATTACTGTGGATCAATCTCTGCCTCTCTTTGTGGTGGGCGTCCGTATCGGACAATCAGCTGACGCGGCAGGTTGATACTGAATCCGAATGTAACCATCCTGTTTGTCTGCCTGCCCCTATCTCTGTCTGTCTGTCTCTCTCACTTTATGTTAATGTTCTACACCGGCAATGAGAGGCAGGCTCTGTCTGCCTGCCTGCCCCTCCCCCCCCTCTCTCTCTCTCACTTAATGTTCTACACCGGCAATGAGAGGCAGGCTCTGTCTGCCTGCCTGCCCCTCCCCCCCCTCTCTCTCTCACTTAATGTTCTACACCGGCAATGAGAGGCAGGCTCTCGTCGTGTTGAGTTTGAGCGAAAGTCGGGCTTTGTGGTAGTTTTCTTCAACAGTAGATGTGGTGCAGCGTATATGGATCAGTCTACATGTTTTGACACTGCCTTCAAGCTGAAACTCTCTCTGTCAGCTCACTGTCCACATGTTTTGACACAGCCTTCAAACTGAAATTCCCTCTCTCGGCTCTAAGTCCACATGTTTTGACACAGCCTTCAAACTGAAACTCTCTCTCTCGGGTCTCGTCGCACTTTTTGTTGTTTATTTGCGGTGTTTTTTTGCTTTTTTTTGTTTTTTGTTTTTTGGTTAACCATAGTATTTGTGACAGAGCCAGACATCTTTCTTCCTTTCTCGGTGCCTTTGTACTGTCCCGACAGCCTGATTAGAGACCCGCGACCCCCTTCTCCCTCTCTCTGTCTGCCTGTATGTCCCTGTGTCTGTCTGTCTCTCTCTCTCGAAGTTATCAGTTACACAATACTCTTCCTTTCCCAGAACAACATGCGGCTGTTCGTAACAACGAAGCCTTCCATTCCCCTCCCCCAAACCCCTCCCCACTCCGTCCCCCAATTCTGAACCCCCTCCCCACCCCCCACCCCCACTTCTCACAAAGCGAATCACGATACTTCCGCAATGCGCTTTCTTCCTCTTTTTATTAACTCTGTCCATACGAACGGCGAAAGAGACGACGTTAACTCACGCAGTACGGCCAGTCCTCTCTTCTCGGATGTCCAGTGGGTGTCTCAGTGATCCAACCTTTAGCTTCCGTCATCAGAATTGTGGTATTCTTTGTCAACATTCACCTCTTCAGTGTAAGAGCCTTCCGCTTGTAATATTTTGATGGTGGTAATTGGGGAGAAACGCTGTTAACGTCGTCTCTTTCGCCGTTCGTATGGAGAGAGTTAACAGCGTTTCAGCCCAATTACCATCATCAAAATATTGCAAGCGGAACGCTCTTATACTGAAGAGGTGAATATTGACAAAGAACACCACAATTCTGACGACGGAAGCTAAAGGCTGGGTCATTCAGACACCCACTGGACATCCGAGGGAGGGGTCTGTGTAGAGGAGAAGAGAGGACTGGCCGTACTGAGTGAGTTAACGCCGTAAGAGTGTCGATTGTCCATGGCCAGACTGCCATCACAATGGCTGGTGGTGTGGAGAAAGAGATAATAACTGAACATCATTTACAAAACATACAGCAGACATTAACACCATGGACAGAGAGATAATAACTGAACATCATCATTTACAAAACATACAGCAGACATTAACACCATGGACAGAGAGATAATAACTGAACATCATCATTTACAAAACATACAGCAGACATTAACACCATGGATAAAGAGATAATAACTGAACATCATCATTTACAAAACATACAGCAGACATTAACACCATGGATAAAGAGATAATAACTGAACATCATCATTTACAAAACATACGGCAGACATTAACACCATGGAGAAAGAGATAATAACTGAACATCATCATTTACAAAACATACGGCAGACATTAACACCATGGATAAAGAGATAATAACTGAACAACATCATTTACAAAACATACACCAGACATTAACACCATGGAGAAGGAGAAAGAGATAATAGCTGAACAACATCATTTACAAAACATACAGCAGACATTAACACCATGGATAAAGAGATAATAACTGAACAACATCATTTACAAAACATACAGCAGACATTAACACCATGGAGAAAGAGATAATAACTGAACATCATCATTTACAAAACATACAGCAGACATTAACACCATGGAGAAAGAGATAATAACTGAACGTCATTTACAAAACATACAGCAGACATTAACACCATGGAGAAAGAGATAATAACTGAACATCATCATTTACAAAACATACAGCAGACATTAACACCATGGATAAAGAGATAATAACTGAACATCATCATTTACAAAACATACGGCAGACATTGACACCATGGATAAAGAGATAATAGCTGAACATCATCATTTACAAAACATACACCAGACATTAACACCATGGAGAAGGAGAAAGAGATAATAGCTGAACAACATCATTTACAAAACATACAGCAGACATTAACACCATGGATAAAGAGATAATAACTGAACAACATCATTTACAAAACATACAGCAGACATTAACACCATGGATAAAGAGATAATAACTGAACATCATCATTTACAAAACATACAGCAGACATTAACACCATGGATAAAGAGATAATAACTGAACATCATCATTTACAAAACATACGGCAGACATTAACACCATGGATAAAGAGATAATAACTGAACAACATCATTTACAAAACATACACAAGACATTAACACCATGGAGAAAGAGATAATAACTGAACATCATCATTTACAAAACATACAGCAGACATTAACACCATGGATAAAGAGATAATAGCTGAACAACATCATTTACAAAACATACAGCAGACAATTACACCATGGATAAAGAGATAATAACTGAACATCATCATTTACAAAACATACGGCAGACATTAACACAATGGAGAAAGAGATAATAACTGAACATCATTTACAAAACATACAGCAGACATTAACACCATGGATAAAGAGATAATAGCTGAACAACATCATTTACAAAACATACAGCAGACATTAACACCATGGAGAAAGAGATAATAACTGAACATCATTTACAAAACATACAGCAGACATTAACACCATGGATAAAGAGATAATAGCTGAACAACATCATTTACAAAACATACAGCAGACATTAACACCATGGAGAAAGAGATAATAGCTGAACAACATCATTTACAAAACATACACCAGACATTAACCCTAACCCTCATAACAATCAAAAGTGTCATATCTTTTTAAAACATGGTCTTTTTCAGGGGGTGGGGGTGGGGAGGGGGTGGGGGGGTGCCGGGGATGGAGAGAGAAAAAACCCTTTCTCTATTCAAACTGACAGAATTAATTAAGACAACGAAACTTTCACTCAGAACAGCTTGAAAGGCGTGAGTATTGTCAACGGGCTGTCAGCTTCAGAGTGTTTATGTCCCTGTCACTCTGGTTCCCAACGTATAACGGCAGTTACAATGACGACAGACAACCCCCACCCCCACCCCCCGGGCCCCCCGCCCCCATCAACTTACCCTTATTAGCATGTGTGCGTGGGTTTTTTTGAATGTGAAAAGTGTGTGTGTGTGTGTGTGTGTGTGTGTGTGTGTGTGTGCGCACGCACGCGTGCGTGCGTGTGTGTGAGAGTTTGTACACGCATGAACAAGAGGAGAGAGGATTAATCCACCCGACACAGACAAACGACCACACAGACGTAAGCACGTCGAATGTGCCGCCGCCGCCGTCGAACACACACACGCGCGCGCGACGCGAGCTACTGTGACAGACCTACTGTGAGATCCCGCAAAGACAGCCAGACTGACAGCCCTTCCCACTTCTCCCCTCCCCCCCCCCCCCCACACACACACACATCCCTCGCTCCCCGCCAACCACGCTGATAAATGATAAACGACGAGATCTGACAGCTTGAGAGCCTGTGGTGGGACACAGTCATTGAGACCATTCGTCATGGGGAAGGCAAACAACGTGTGACGTGTGCACCTCCAGGTGGAGGGTGCATTCGAGGTGTTGGTGTTGGGGGTGGGGGGTGGGGGGGGTAGGAAGGGGGGCTGGGGGTGGGGGGGGGGGGAAGAGGAGTGAGGATGGGACAGCAGACAGGAAAGGTCAGAGGTCAGGCTGACACGCTGAGGAAGCGCACGTGACAACACTATTTGGGAACAGGTCGGAGTGGACTGGACACTGAACACGTCATCAACTGACGTCATTTTGAGATCTGTTTGTGACAGTGTCTGCATGCCATCTGATGAAGGAAAAGGTTGCAGCCTGTACATAAACAGCTGTTTTATTTATGTATTTTCTTATTTCTATTATTGGTTTTTTGAAATCACAGTTACCTTAAAAAAAAAAATCTCTGAGAGAGAGAGAGAGAGAGAGAGAAGCAGATAGGCACAGTGTCTGGATATCATGATTAAAAATATCAGCCTGTATGCACATAAGGAGCTATTTCATTTCTGTATATCATTTCATCTATTTAGTTTTTTTATATGAATATATTCTCTTAGCTCTTACACGCACTCTATGCCAATAAAAATATTATTTAAAAAACAAAACAAAACAATCAATTAAACAAACAACAACAAGAAAACAACCTATAAGCCTCGCGATTTCTCGCAGTCCTACGATGTCTCTCACTTGGAGAGAAGTCTCGGACTGTGAGAAAATGCGGTCGTTCCCTTTTCTCTGAACAATGGTGGGGCTGCCCCAACGATTTCTCAGGATGTGTAAGAGATCGTGGGAAGTTCCCCTTATTTCTATCAAAAAGTAACTCCTTTACCGTCGGAGCTGGTTTCTTGTCTTTTCCCAATGCAGTTATCAAGAGTGTGTCAGGTCAGGTCATTAGATCTGCTACTGGTAACCTGTAACCTGTAATCCAGTACAACCTGTTCAGGGTCGGGTTGCCGGCGACTAAACCGGCACTCCCACCGTTCCCTTCCGGGACTGGTGAGGCGGGTGGCTAGACACCCTTATGGAATTAAAAACGAGATCCATAAAAGGGCGTCGGCTCAGGAGAGCCACCGACGGCCATCTAGCTCCACCGTGCTGTGTGCATGCCACACGCAGTTGGCTCCCGGGGTGTGTCTACCCATGCATGCGAAGTCTGGATCCGGCAGAATCTGCGGAAGAAACCTATCAGTTCAACGGAGAGGAAGGCGGTTACAGCAACGCACTGTGGAGTGCAGAGAGCAAGATGAGACACCGAAAGGATATCTTGGTCATCCACTGCATCCGTGCTCATACTCCAGTCGTCTCGACTTAGTCTTGCCACTGGAAACTGGTGGACCCGGACGAGAGAGTGAGGTCGACGTTGCGCAACTCCTCTCCACTTTAAACAAACTCATCGCGCAAGTCATCAGTCATCCTTAATGACCTTTCATCCTTCACCTATCAAGAGAAAACTGAGAACGAGAAAAAGAAACGAGAAAGAGGGCACGAGAACGACGATCACGATAACGACAGTTGTGTTGGTGAAGACACCAACAGTAATGACAATGAAACACAACTATATTTATTGTATTTCACATGACATGGATCACTGCTATGCATCAACCTAAAATTCAACATCAGAATCAATAGCAAACAACGAAATTAATTAATGCAAGGTGTATAAGTCAAACAGAAATATAATATACCAAGACTTTAACCGAATCTTTCTCGAGGGATGTTGGGAATAACATCAAAATGATTCGGCTTTCTACATAAATGTGACATAAAAAGGTGTTTAATAATGCTTTACTTTCGCGCATGGAGCGTGAAAACAGTACCAAACACTTCTGGTATTTGTTGTGATGCAACCATTTCTGTCACACTTATTTAGAATGTTCTTCATTTCATTCTTGTTCGTGTGCTCATCTGTTTGTGTTAGCATCCTTTCGCAGGCAAGATTTCACTGAAAATAGATTCCCAGTTTTATAGAAGACACTAAAAACATCAAAATATTATTCAAAAACAGAGTGAAAGAAGAAGAACAAATCAACCAGCCAAGTAAACACACAAAAGGAAACACACACACACACGCGCGCACGTACGCACGCACACACACACACACACACACACACACACACGCACGCACGCACACACACACACACACACACACGCACGCACACACACACACACACACACTCAATCATTGACATACACATACATGCACACATCTTTTTAAACCAGTACTGTGCCATCCTCTACATCGTCTTCACTAATGTCGCCATCATTATCATGATTGGCGTTGTCTTTCTCTTTTCTCTCAACTTCTCTACGATTGGTGTTGGTGAAAGACAAGA
This sequence comes from Babylonia areolata, assembly GCF_041734735.1. Taxonomy (NCBI): domain Eukaryota; kingdom Metazoa; phylum Mollusca; class Gastropoda; order Neogastropoda; family Buccinidae; genus Babylonia; species Babylonia areolata. Next base: position 50,721,316 of record NC_134881.1, on the reverse strand, counting down.
AACTAACGCCGACGACAAAGGCAATGCTCTTGAAAAACAACAACCCCCCCAAAAAAAACCCAACAACAACAACAAAAAACACACGGGGACTTCCCACGTTTTCCAGCAACTAAATACCATTATTATTATTATTATTATTATTATTATTATTATTATTATTATTATTATTAATATTGTAATGTTTAGTCTACATCAAAATTATAAACTAATAATAGAACGATGAATATTGATGCTATGTGATAACAAAAATAATTTTAAAAAAAAGATCAATTCAATATTCATTCACACACTCATTCCATGATATCATAATGCTCACTCTCGTACCAAACATATTTGGTGCCCGTTTCTGCACACATTTGTTATATTCCATAGTCATTTGCCCCAACTCTCCCCTGTGCTATCTAGGGGGCACATCCCGTGCTATCTAGGGGGCACATCCATGTACTATCTAGGGGGCACATCCCGTGCTATCTAGAGGGAACATCCCCGTGCTATCTAGGGAGCACATCCCCGTGCTATCTAGGGGAACATCCCGTGCTATCTAGGGGAGTATCCCCGTGTTATCTAGGGGAGTATCCCCGTGTTATCTAGGGGCACATTCCCGTGCTATCTAGAGGGAACATCCCCGTGCTATCTAGGGGCACATCCCGTGCTATCTAGAGGGAACATCCCCGTGCTATCTAGGGGAACATCCCCGTGCTATCGAGAGGGAACATCCCCGTGCTATCTAGGGGCACATCCCGTGCTATCTAGAGGGAACATCCCCGTGCTATCTAGGGGCACATTCCCGTGCTATCGAGAGGGAACATCCCGTGTTATGTAGGGAGCACGTCCCGTGCTATGTAGGGGGCACATCCCGTGCTATGTAGGGGGCACGTCCCGTGCTATGTAGGGGGCACATCCCGTGCTATCTAGAGGGAACATCCCCGTGCTATCTAGGGGCACATTCCCGTGCTATCGAGAGGGAACATCCCGTGTTATGTAGGGGGCACATCCCGTGTTATGTAGGGAGCACGTCCCGTGCTATGTAGGGGGCACATCCCGTGCTATGTAGGGGGCACGTCCCGTGCTATGTAGGGGGCACATCCCGTGCTATCTAGAGGGAACATCCCCGTGCTATCTAGGGGCACATTCCCGTGCTATCGAGAGGGAACATCCCGTGTTATGTAGGGGGCACGTCCCGTGTTATGTAGGGAGCACGTCCCGTGCTATGTAGGGGGCACATCCCGTGCTATGTAGGGGGCACATCCCGTGCTATGTAGGGGGCACGTCCCGTGTTATGTAGGGAGCACGTCCCGTGCTATGTAGGGGGCACATCCCGTGCTATGTAGGGGGCACATCCCGTGCTATGTAGGGGGCACATCCCGTGCTATGTAGGGTGTACATCCCGTGCTATGTAGGGGGCACATCCCGTGCTATGTAGGGGGCACATCCCGTGCTATGTAGGGTGTACATCCCGTGCTATGTAGGGGGCACATCCCGTGCTATGTAGGGTGTACATCCCGTGCTATGTAGGGGGCACATCCCGTGCTATGTAGGGGGCACATCCCGTGCTATGTAGGGTGTACATCCCGTGCTATGTAGGGGGCACATCCCCGTGCTATGTAGGGGGCACATCCCGTGCTATGTAGGGTGTACATCCCGTGCTATGTAGGGGGCACATCCCGTGCTATGTAGGGTGTACATCCCGTGCTATGTAGGGGGCACATCCCGTGCTATGTAGGGGGCACATCCCGTGCTATGTAGGGGGCACATCCCGTGCTGTGTAGGGGGCACATCACGTGCTGTGTAGGGTGTACATCCCGTGCTATGGAGGGGGCACATCCCCGTGCTATGTAGGGGGCACGTCCCGTGCTATGTAGGGGGCACGTCCCGTGCTATGTAGGGGGCACATCCCGTGCTATGTAGGGGGCACGTCTCGTGTTATGTAGGGGGCACGTCCCGTGCTATGTAGGGGGCACGTCTCGTGTTATGTAGGGGGCACGTCCCGTGCTATGTAGGGGGCACGTCTCGTGTTATGTAGGAGGCACGTCCCGTGTTATGTAGGGGGCACTTCCCGTGCTATGTAGGGGGCACGTCCCGTGCTATGTAGGGGGCACGTCCCGCTGCTATGTAGGGGGCACTTCCCGTGCTGTGTAGGGGGCACGTCTCGTGTTATGTAGGAGGCACGTCCCGTGCTATGTAGGGGGCACGTCCCGTGCTATGTAGGGGGCACATCCCGTGCTATGTAGGGGGCACGTCCCGCTGCTATGTAGGGGGCACTTCCCGTGCTGTGTAGGGGGCACGTCTCGTGTTATGTAGGGGGCACGTCTCGTGTTATGTAGGAGGCACGTCCCATGCTATGTAGGGGGCACATCCCGTGCTGTGTAGGGGGCACATCCTGTGCTATGTAGGGGGCACATCCCTTGCTGTGTAGGGGGCACATCCCGTGCTGTGTAGGGGGCACATCCCGTGCTGTGTAGGGGGCACATCCCGTGCTATGTAGGGGGCACATCCCGTGCTGTGTAGGGGGCACGTCCTGTGCTATGTAGGGGGCACATCCCGTGTTATGTAGGGGGCACGTCCCGTGCTATGTAGGGGGCACATCCCGTGTTATGTAGGGGGCACGTCCCGTGCTATGGAGGGGGCACATCCCGTGCTATGTAGGGGGCACGTCCCGTGCTATGTAGGGGGCACATCCCGTGTTATGTAGGGGGCACGTCCCGTGCTGTGTAGGGGGCACATCCCGTGCTGTGTAGGGGGCACGTCCCGTGTTATTTAGGGGGCACGTCCCGTGCTATGTAGGGGGCACATCCCGTGTTATGTAGGGGGCACGTCCCGTGCTGTGTAGGGGGCACGTCCCGTGCTGTGTAGGGGGCACGCCCCGTGGTGTGTAGGGGGCACATCCCGTGTTATGTAGGGGGCACGTCCCGTGCTGTGTAGGGGGCACGTCCCGTGGTGTGTAGGGGGCACGTCCCGTGGTATGTAGGGGGCACGTCCCGTGCTATGTAGGGGGCACATCCCGTGCTGTGTAGGGGGCACGTCCCGTGCCGTGTAGGGGGCACGTCCCGTGCTGTGTAGGGGGCACGTCCCGTGGTGTGTAGGGGGCACATCCCGTGTTATGTAGGGGGCACGTCCCGTGCTATGTAGGGGGCACATCCCGTGCTGTGTAGGGGGCACGTCCCGTGCCGTGTAGGGGGCACGTCCCGTGCTATGTAGGGGGCACGTCCCGTGCTATGTAGGGGGCACATCCCGTGCTGTGTATGGGGCACGTCCCGTGCTATGTAGGGGGCACGTCCCGTGTTATGTAGGGGGCACATCCCGTGCTGTGTAGGGGGCACATCCCGTGCTGTGTAGGTGGCACCGGAGATTAGAAAAGAGAGATAAACCACTTGCAGAAATTGCTGAAGCCAGGCAGCCTGCGCCGCGGCGCGCATTCATTATTCATGAGCTGCCTTTGCCCCGCCCAAACGAAAGGAAAGCGTCAGTCAAACGCAGTCTCCTGAGTGATTTTATAATTTGGATTACACCTTTTTTCCCTTTTCTGTTTGCTTCATCCCACGCAGATGTCAAACTCAATTTTGTTGTGAATAACATTCCTAAATATTTATATGTATTGGTTACTTTTATTTCCCTATCACCACAGCACCATTTTTCACGAGTCGAAAGATGACCTCCATTGCGGAAAACTATAATATTGGTCTTAACGAGATTCACTGTTTGTTGTAGTCTGTCTGTTTCTTGCTTAAGGGCATTTAATTGATTTTGTAACCCTATGGGTGTGTCAGACAAGAGAACAACATCATCAGCAAATAGCATTAAGAGCAAATCTGTTGCGCCAGGTATCATTTGTATTCCATGTCTCCCCTTCTTTGATAACTCCACTGCCAATTCACCGATGAAAAAGGAAAACAGCTGTGTGCTTGGCATACAACCTTGTTTAACCCCTCTTGGACACTGAAAAAAGTCTGAATAAATACCTTTGTCACGAACACATACTAGTACAGAATCGTAGATGCTTTTAACAGCCATGTAAAACTCCCGAGAGAGAGAGACAGAGACAGAGACTTAGAGAGAGAGATAGAGCACAATACAACGGTCTGCTCGGGCAACATGAAGCGTTCGTATATATATGAATTATATATATGATTATGTACATATAGATAGATTTAGATTTACATACTGATAGATCTATATGAAATTATATATGTATGTATTCATGTATGTATGTATAGACAGATGTTAGAAGAGACACAGAGCTGAATATGTGTTTTATGTTTTGATATATATATATATATATTTTTGTTGTTGAAGAAATGGTGATGTAAACCAGAAAGTGTGAAGAAAAAGTAGCGTTACGAAAACGCAGTTCAATAATTTATAACTGTCTCTCTCATGTGCAACATTGCGCTGGGGGAGGGGGGGGGGGAGTTGGTGGTGGTGGGAGCTGCTTTATTTTCTTTTTATATTATCTACATTCAAGCAGATGCAGACGTGCTAAAAACCAAAGCAAAAATGAATCGGTTTTCATTGTATACAGCGAATCTTACATAGTAACACGTGGGAAATTCCAGGCGTAACTTAACTTTCGCTTCACTGCAGCTGAACCGTCGAACCGACCAGTTTCCTTCAGGTGGGGAAGAAGAGGGTGATTTACCCCCACCCTTCCGCACTGCGTGTGTGCCCCAAAACGGCTTCAGCACTGTTATAGACAGTAAGAAGGGGCCTGCCGCGAGTGGTTTATCTCTCTTTTCTAATCTCCGGTGGCACATCCCGTGCTGTGTAGGGAGCACATCCCGTGCAGTGTAGGGGGCACGTCCCGTGCTGTGTAGGGGGCACGTCCCGTGCTGTGTAGGGGGCACATCCCGTGCAGTGTAGGGGGCACGTCCCGTGCTGTGTAGGGGGCACGTCCCGTGCTGTGTAGGGGGCACATCCCGTGTTATGTAGGGGGCACGTCCCGTGCTATGTAGGGGGCACGTCCCGTGCTGTGTAGGGGGCACGTCCCGTGCTGTGTAGGGGGCACATCCCGTGCTGTGTAGGGGGCACGTCCCGTGCTGTGTAGGGGGCACGTCCCGTGCTATGTAGGGGGCACGTCCCGTGCTGTGTAGGGGGCACATCCCGTGTTATGTAGGGGGCACGTCCCGTGCTGTGTAGGGGGCACGTCCCGTGCTGTGTAGGGGGCACGTCCCGTGCTGTGTAGGGGGCACGTCCCGTGCTGTGTAGGGGGCACGTCCCGTGCTGTGTAGGGGGCACGTCCCGTGCTATGTAGGGGGCACGTCCCGTGCTGTGTAGGGGACACATTCGGGCTGCTCTCCCCAGGGAGAACGCGTTGCGACACTACAGCGCCACCCCCGCCACCCCTTTTAAAAAAAATTTTTTTTTCCTGCGTGCAGTTTTATTTGTTTTTCCTATCGAAGCGGATTTTTCTAAATAATTTTGCCAGGAACAACCCTTTTGTTGCCGTGGGTTCTTTTACGTGCGCTAAGCGCATGATGCACACAGGACCTCGGTTTATCGTCTCAACCGAATGACTAGCACTTCGACTGGAAAAGAAGAACACACACACACACACACACACACACACACACACACACACACACACACACACACACATCTATCTATCTATCTATCTAGTGTGTGTGTGTGTGTGTGTCCTCTGTTGCTGCTATGATAGTTTACAGGCTCAAGTAATGTTTTTATTCAGTTGCCTGTGATTTGTTCATTGTTTCGTTGGCAGGTATTTTTCTTGCCTGCAAGTTGGAATGCGTGAGTAAACAGAAAAGTGAATGTGAATGGGACTGACATCTCTCTCTCTCTCTCTCTCTCTCTCTGTGTGTGTGTGTGTGTGTGTACGCGCGCGCTCAACAGTCTTCAGCCCAGTTGCAGCCGTCAGTCGGCTCTACCCAGGTTGGCAGCCTGTTGTGCAAATGTCCCTGTGTATGTGAAGCGCTCAGAGCTTGGTCTCTGACCGAGGATAGGCACTATATAAGTATCCACATCGATCAAAAAAAAAAAAAAAGGAGCAGTTTGTGCTGAAACGTCCTGACTGTTGCAAGCAAAGGAGAAACACAGCTGAACCACTCCTCCCAACTGAAACGCCCGAGGGACCGTGGCTGCAGGTCGGGGCCGACCTATTTGAGATAAAAATGAACAAAGCTCTTACTGATGCTGGACTACAACTCAAAATACATTGATGTCTCGACTGTCAACGACGCGACGTCGGCAACGACAATCAAAGGATGAAAGCCATATTTGCTCGAGACGGGATTCCACAGCAAGTCAGATCCAATAACAGGTCTCAGTTTGTCTCCACAAGCTTCAAGAGCTTTGCACAGAGCTATGGCTTTCCGCACCTGACTTCCAGCCCTGAGTTTCTCACAGTAATGGAGTAAGCAGAAAGAGCCATGAGAACCCTGAAGGAACTTTGGAAAAAGTCTGACGATCTGTACCTGGCCTTACTGACGATCTGTACCTGGCCTTACTGGCGATCTGTACCTGGCCTCACTGGCGATCTGTACCTGGCCTCACTGGCGATCTGTACCTGGCCTCACTGACGATCTGTACCTGGCCTTACTGGCCTACTTCAGCACACCGCTGGAGAGCGGATTCAGCCCTGCCCAGCTGCTGATGGGTCGACAACTGCGCACACACGTGTGCCAAGAGCACCTGCTCAACTCTGACCTTGCTGTTCAACGCCGGGGTATACCGTGAGGCCAGCGACAAACTCGAAGAACGATATTGCCGCAACTTCAACACACGTCACAGGGCCAGATCTCTAAGGAAGCTGCTACCGGGACAAAAAGTGTGGGTGGACAACAGACGAGAAGGGACAGAAAGTGTGAGTGGACAACAGACGAGAAGAGACAGAAAGTGTGAGTGGACAACAGACGAGAAGGGACAGAAAGTGTGGGTGGACAACAGACGAGAAGGGACAGAAAGTGTGAGTGGACAACAGACGAGAAGGGACAGAAAGTGTGAGTGGACAACAGACGAGAAGAGACAGAAAGTGTGAGTGGACAACAGACGAGAAGGGACAGAAAGTGTGAGTGGACAACAGACGAGAAGGGACAGAAAGTGTGGGTGGACAACAGACGAAGAGGGACAGAAAGTGTGGGTGGACAACAGACGAAGAGGGACAGAAAGTGTGGGTGGACAACAGACGAAGAGGGACAGAAAGTGTGAGTGGACAACAGACGAGAAGGGACAGAAAGTGTGGGTGGACAACAGACGAGAAGGGACAGAAAGTGTGGGTGGACAACAGACGAGAAGGGACAGAAAGTGTGAGTGGACAACAGACGAGAAGGGACAGAAAGTGTGGGTGGACAACAGACGAGAAGGGACAGAAAGTGTGGGTGGACAACAGACGAGAAGGGACAGAAAGTGTGGGTGGACAACAGACGAAGAGGGACAGAAAGTGTGGGTGGACAACAGACGAGAAGGGACAGAAAGTGTTGGTGGACAACAGACGAAGAGGGACAGAAAGTGTGGGTGGACAACAGACGAGAAGGGACAGAAAGTGTTGGTGGACAACAGACGAAGAGGGACAGAAAGTGTGGGTGGACAACAGACGAGAAGGGACAGAAAGTGTGGGTGGACAACAGACGAGAAGGGACAGAAAGTGTGGGTGGACAACAGACGAAGAGGGACAGAAAGTGTGGGTGGACAACAGACGAAGAGGGACAGAAAGTGTGGGTGGACAACAGACGAAGAGGGACAGAAAGTGTGTGTGGACAACAGACGAAGAGGGACAGAAAGTGTGGGTGGACAACAGACGAAGAGGGACAGAAAGTGTGAGTGGACAACAGACGAGAAGGGACAGAAAGTGTGGGTGGACAACAGACGAAGAGGGACAGAAAGTGTGGGTGGACAACAGACGAGAAGGGACAGAAAGTGTGGGTGGACAACAGACGAAGAGGGACAGAAAGTGTGGGTGGACAACAGACGAGAAGGGACAGAAAGTGTGAGTGGACAACAGACGAAGAGGGACAGAAAGTGTGGGTGGACAACAGACGAAGAGGGACAGAAAGTGTGGGTGGACAACAGACGAAGAGGGACAGAAAGTGTGGGTGGACAACAGACGAGAAGGGACAGAAAGTGTGGGTGGACAACAGACGAAGAGGGACAGAAAGTGTGGGTGGACAACAGACGAAGAGGGACAGAAAGTGTGGGTGGACAACAGACGAAGAGGGACAGTAGTTCGGGCTGCATCAACGACCCGCTTCTACATCACCCACACCAAAGAGGGACAGATCAGGAGGAACAGGTGGGACCTACAGGAGCGGCATGATGGCGGCGGACAGACGGACAACCCTCAGCTGTCCACCAGCAAACAGCATGATGGCGGCGGACACCAGCCGTCCACCAGCAAATGAACTAGCTGCTAGACTAGCAGCACATAACATCTTACATTCCATTGGGAAAGACAAAGAGAGATGAAGTGTATCTAGGCTTATGACGCAGGAAGCTTACTATGACGTATAAGATGAATGACGTACAAGATGAATGACGGATCATATGAATGACGGGAACATGGGGAGCTTGGTTACGGCACTGGGGAACCGACATGATGGCTTCAATGCAGTCAGTGAAGCAAGGCGAGGGTGGGGTGACTTGGGGACATGGCGTGTGGCCCATGATTGACCTTTACTGTTTGCTTGAACCCGACGGGCGGACTCCAGAGGCCATCCACTCATTTCGACCTGTTTGACTTGCCAGTTTCCGAACTAAAATACTAATAGCAGTACTGCTATTACTACTACTACTGATAATAATAAGAATGATGATGATGATAATAACAGTAATAATAATAATAAAAAGAAGTATCATGTATATCTGCAACGCTGTCAAACCTCCCAAAACGTTTTGCACATCAGTCAGACTCAAAACACCAAGAAGATTTCAGTTTCAGTTTCAGTAGCTCAAAGAGGCGTCACTGCGTTCGGACAAATCCATATACACTACACCACATCTGCCAAGCAGATGCCTAACCAGCAACGTAACCCAACGCGCTTAGTCCGGCCAAGAAGAAAGAGCAGGAAGGGGAAAGAAGACGACGAAGATGATGACGATCACACACACACACACACACACACACACACACAATGCCATTTTTTTTCCTCTCTCCGAAACCCTGTTTTTCTGTTATGTGTCTGATAACACTTCCAGTGAATTAAAGTTAAACTGAAGATCTCTCTGTCTGTCTCAGTCTCCAAACTTTCCCCCTCACCGCACACTGATCAGCGGGATCAGAGGCGGACGGAATGGGCGGTGGCACCCAATCACTCTGGCACCGGTGGTCACTGGCCAGTTTTGTGGAGAAGGGGGCGGGTCTTTATCGGCTTTTCCACATTCCCCTCCTGTTGTCCGTCACGTTTTCCCGTGTCGCTCAACTGACCTTCGGGCCTTTCTCCACCCTTTCTCCAAAAATTTCTGACCCAAAGCTATTTCTTCCCCGAAACCCCGGTTTTCTGTTTGTTTGAGTGTTTGTTGAAGCGTCTGAATCATTCTGCCACCTTTGAGTAGTGCAGCCACGGTTACGTCATGTTATGTGGGTGGTCAGTGTGTGGGATGGGTGGGCGGGAAGGTGTGTGTGTGTGGGGGGGGGGGGGGGAGGGGCGGTGTGGGGGGTTGATGTTTGGTCGGGATACTGAAGGTCAAAAGGTGTAACGTGTACAGTCTTGACGTCGTGGGGAAGGGATGGAAGTGGATCCACTGGATTGCTGAAAAATTCGTCATCAAAGCCGGTGTGTGTTTGATACTTTCTCAGTTTCGCCAGTGACAGTTTCTTGATTGTTCGATCTGTTCCCTTCGTGTTTGCTGTGGATCCACTTCCAGCCCTTCCCCACGGCACCTGCACAGACATCGGAGCTAGATCCCTGACCTGCACAGACAATGGAGCTAGATCCCTGACCTGCACAGACAACGGAGCTAGATCCCTGACCTGCACAGACATCGGAGACATTCATTCGTCTGTGCTTCCATCCTCACTGCACAGCACACAGGGCTTTTCAGAACGGGGTTAAGACTGTACACGTTACACCTTTTGACCTTCAGTATCCCGACCAAACATCAACCCCCCACACCGCCCCTCCCCCCCACACACACCCGTTCTCCCCCCCCCCACACACACACTGACCACCCACATAACATGACGTAACCGTGGCTGCACTCAAAGTGGTGAGAGATACGAAGGTGGCAGAATGGTTCAGACGCTTCATCTGCCAATACAGTGTCCGCGGTGGGTGCGCGGAGTGGAGGGGGGAGGGGGGGGGGCTGTTTTTTGAGGGGAGGAGAGTTGATTGAGAGAGCTGCCTTTGAGCGCTCATCATTCGTTTTCTGTGTCATTCGGTCAGGTTCCAGTCACACACACACACACACACACACACACACACACACACACACACTTAACATTTTACGTGAATGACTTTTTTTTTTATCCAGCTATATATGCAGCCATACTCCGTTTTCGGGCGTATGCATGCTGGGTATGTTCTTGTTGTTATAACCCACTGAAAGCTGAAATGGATTACAGTATCTTTAACGTGTGAATTTGATCTTCATGCGTTTACACACGAAAAGGGTTCAGGCACTAGCTAGTCCGCACACATGTTGACCTGGTTGCTAGATGGGAACAATCCCCACCCTTGACCCACCAGGTGCACCGGCCCAAACCGGGAATTGAACTCAGGAAACTGAGGCGACAATCCAGCGGCAGCTCTAACCATTCCACCACCACCACTGAAAACAGAAGTGGTGCTGATGATCTTGTATCTGCAGTCCCAGAAAAATAACGCACATAAAATCCTGCGGAGGCGTTTGACTTGAAATATACATTATTTTGTCTCATAAAGCACAAGAAAAAAAAAATCATATACAACTGACGTTTCTGTTCCAAGCGTTCCCAAGGTGGTGTATAGACTTACCATTCCACAAAATCAGTTGACAACAGAGCTAGGTCTGCAGTTATGTATAAAATGAATTTGTTTTTTAAAAAAAGGCTTTGAAAATACTGCAGCTCAGCATGAAGTCGATTGCACGCAAGGAAAAGCTAATCCGCCTCCACGAAATAAACCTGGACTGAAAAAAAAAAAAAAAAAAAAAAATTACAGTTGTGGACCAAAAATCGAGCAACCTTTTTAAACACCGGAACAAAAAAAAAAAAAAAAAAAAAAAAAAAAAAAAAAAAAAATTACGGTTGTGGACCAAAAATCGAGCAACCTTTTTAAACACCGGAACAAAAAACAAAAAAAACAAAAAAAAAAACAAAAAACAACGGTTGTGGACCAAAAATCGAGCAACCTTTTTAAACACCGGAACAAAAAACAACAACAACAAAAAAAAAACAAAAAAATCAGCCATCCTCCAAAGTGAAGACCGGAACAAAAATCCAACCATCCCCCAAACTGCCCATCCCGTGAACCGTGCCTCGTCGTCGAGTGCCCGTGGAAGGAAGCACTCCACTCCCTGAAATCCTCACACTGTATGGATCATGTAGCCTACCTCAACACCCCGCGGTATGCAGTGTGAATGACAACACCCCGCGCGGTATGCAGTGTGAATGAATGCTGTTTTCTTCTGTCTGACAGCTGTCGTTCCCCCCAGTATCACACCCCCATACCACCCCTCCCACCGTTCCCTTTGACTCGGGCAGATGACCCAGTTCAGTGACTTATCTTGTGCTTCACACCAGCAAAAAAGGGGGTGTCTAAACAAACTGGACAAAACACATAGGAGTGGTGGGGGTGGGGTGGTGTGTGGGGTTGGGAGTGTAGAAGGGATTGGAAGACGGGTGGAAGCCAGCTGGGGTGGAGTGGTGGGGTGGGGGGGTGGGGGTGGGTGGGAGTGTGGAATGGATTGGAAGACGGGTGGAAGCCAGCTGGGGTGGAGTGGTGGGGTGGTGGGGTGGGGGTGGGTGGGAGTGTAGAAGGGATTGGAAGACGGGTGGAAGCCAGCTGGGGTGGAGTGGTGGGGTTGGGGTGGGTGGAAGTGTGGAAGGGATTGGAAGACGGGTGGAAACCAGCTGGGGTGGAGTGGTGGGGTGGGGTGGGTGGAAGTGTGGAAGGGATTTGAAGACGGGTGGAAGCCAGCTGGGGTGGAGTGGTGGGGTGGGGTGGGGGTGGGTGGGAGTGTGGAATGGATTGGAAGACGGGTGGAAGCCAGCTGGGGTGGAGTGGTGGGGTGGTGGGGTGGGGGTGGGTGGGAGTGTAGAATGGATTGGAAGACGGGTGGAAGCCAGCTGGGGTGGAGTGGTGGGGTGGGGGTGGGTGGGAGTGTAGAAGGGATTGGAAGACGGGTGGAAGCCAGCTGGGGTGGAGTGGTGGAGTGGTGGGGTGGTGGGGTGGGGGTGGGTGGGAGTGTGGAATGGATTGGAAGACGGGTGGAAGCCAGCTGGGGTGGAGTGGTGGGGTGGTGGGGTGGGGGTGGGTGGGAGTGTGGAATGGATTGGAAGACGGGTGGAAGCCAGCTGGGGTGGAGTGGTGGGGTGGTGGGGTGGGGGTGGGTGGGAGTGTGGAATGGATTGGAAGACGGGTGGAAGCCAGCTGGGGTGGGGTGGTGGGGTGGGGGTTGGGGTGGGTGGGAGTGTAGAAGGGAACGGAAGGTGGGTGGAAGCCAGCTGGGGTGGAGTACTGGGGTTGGGGTGGGTGGAAGTGTGGAAGGGATTGGAAGACGGGTGGAAGCCAGCTGGGGTGGAGTGGTGAGGTGGTGGGGTGGGGGTAGGGGTGGGTGGGAGTGTGGAATGGATTGGAAGACGGGTGGAAGCCAGCTGGGGTGGAGTGGTGGGGTGGGGGTAGGGGTGGGTGGGAGTGTGGAATGGATTGGAAGACGGGTGGAAGCCAGCTGGGGTGGAGTGGTGGGGTTGGGGTGGGTGGGAGTGTGGAAGGGATTGGAAGACGGGTGGAAGCCAGCTGGGGTTTACTTACCATGTGAACGGCCTGGGAAGAGAACAAGGCGTGCTGTAGTTTGGGTCAGACCTGTGGGTGGGTGGGTGGGGGTGGGGGTGGGGGGGTGGGGGGTGGCTGTTCTCCTAGCTATACTGGCATTCCTGGCATGTTGTTAAAGGAACAGCTGTTTTGCGCTCCAGTCCTTTCCAGATGATTGGTGGAATTTGTGTGTGTGTGTGTGCGCGCGCGCGCGCGCGCGTGTGTGTGTGAGGTTCATCGATTTTATGTCTGTTCACTAAGATGTGTGTGTGTGTGTGTGTGTGTGTGTGTGTGTGTGTGTGCGGCTGATCGTCTCATCGGAATGACTACACGCTCAGTTTGAGGTTCCAGACCTCCCCCCCCCACCCTCGATGCCGTGTTGGCAGATAAACGTCTTAACTGCTGTGCCCCCTTGCTCGTTTGAATGGACTGAAGGAATGACGTACGTGTTGCACTGCACTGCATTGCCATCGTGACCACTTTCTCATGACACAACAGCCCATGGAAGAAGCAGCTTTTCCTTATTCGTCAGCTGCTAAGCTGTCACGTTCATCCGTGGAGGTTTCGGTTTCAGTTTCAGTAGCTCAAGGAGGCGTCACTGCGTTCGGACAAATCCATATACGCTACACCACATCTGCCAAGCAGATGCCTGACCAGCAGCGTAACCCAACGCGCTTAGTCAGGCCTTGAGGAAAAAAAAAGAAAAAAGAAAGAAAAAAAGGTGAATAAATAATAGATAAGCTTACATAAATAAATAAATAAATAATAATTATAATATAAGAAAGGTAGTAATAAAAATAAAATAATAATAATAATAATAAATAAATAAATAAGACAACAATGATGATAAATAAGCAAACAAATGTAAAACATGAAGACACACATTCACACATACACCCACACATGCATAACAGATATGCACCAAACATGCAGTTTCACAGATATGAAAGCACAGTCAAATACATATAAACGTACATGAGCTCCAACACACACACACACACCACATTACCCTGCACCTCCTCTACCCCCCTCCTCCACACACTCATTTCTAGTCTACGTATCGCAGCTTCCACGGCACACACACACACACACACACACACACACACAGATGAACACTTACTTGTACAAGCACACACACCTCCGTGGACGAATTTTGTTTAATGTCCCGTCACACATATCGGTGACTGAAGACACTTTGTTAAAGTATTTATGAATACATTTGAGTATTATCGGTTAGAAGGGGTGGGAGATGTGAATGAATGGAGGGTTGGGGGAAACTGGGCAAATGAGGGTGAAATGTGGGTGAAAATTGAAAAAAAAGGGGAAAAAAAATCTAAATACAATTACAGGAAACTGCTTAAAGGACTTCGTAAAAGAGAAGTCGTTAAACTGACAAGCGAAACAACTGATAATGAATGCAAAAAGTCAAAAACATCAACGTTCTCAGTCACTTGTGAAGACGCACTTTCGTGTACATAAGGCTTCATCAAGCTACAGTCAAAAATTATTTGCTCAATTGTCAGGTTACTAAAGCATCCATATCCTGGGCCAGGCGGGCTGTTTACACATGTGCATCGTTTTCACCTCAGTCATGCAGGCCGCCATTCTCCGTGTTCAGGGTAGGGGCGTGCTGGGTGTGTTCACGATTTTCGCACAACCCACTGAAATGTGATATAGATTTTAGAGTGTTTAGCGTGCATACCTCCTACCTCCTACCCTCCCAAACAAGTACCAGACCCAGACGGGGTTCGAGCGAAGCACCTCAGTGACGCGCGCGGTGACAGTTCAGAGCTGTATCCGCAGGGATACCATGCCCTCCCAGGTCCAGATCAGTTCCTCCTAATACCCGATGTGAGCACAGGGAAGCACACACACACACACACACACACACACACACACACGGCACATACACACACACACACACACAAACACACACACACACACAAACATACACACACACACACGGTACACACACACACACACACACACACACACACACACACACACACACACACACACACACTACAACAAAAAAACCAAGTTCACATTCTCGAGACGTGCAATCGCATGATGGGGGGAAAAGAGAGAGAGAGAGAGAGAGAGAGAGAGAGAGAGAGAGAGAGAGAGAGAGAGAGAGAGAGAGAGAAACGGGTTCTCAAGCAGTCTCAAAGAATGATGAGTGCGTCCACATAACCTCTTCTTCTCCTTGTTGCAGTTAGTAGCCATCGGTCAGCACGGTGACCATAACTGTCAGTGAGAGCGGGGTGGGGGGGAGAGGGGGGGGGCGCGGGTGGGGGGGGGGGGTAGCAGGACCTGTTGATCTGTCACCGTCACACACACACACACACACACACCGACCTCATCAGTCGTCCGTCTGTCGAGAAATAATTGTAATGATCGAAGGGGGGGTAGGGGGGGGGGGGAGGCTTCCCCGCGGAACGAGGAAAACATTATTACTGGGCTGAACCCGTCATGTCACCAATAGACTTCATCATTAACGTCTGTCTGTCGGGTCGCCGTGGGGGGGTTGGGGTTGGGGGTGGGGGCTGGGAGGTGGAGGGGTGGTGGTTGGTGGGTGAGGAGAGGGTGAGGGAAGGGCAGAGCCGTATCTCACAGTTGTCTTCTTCCTGTTCTGTGTCCATCCTGGTTCAGACAGCAGTTTGATATCATCAACAGCAAAGGAAGACATTTCACACGCAGAGCAGCAAAAAAGCCGACACTGACGGTGTTGCTCAATGAACACCAGGTGCACACTTTGAACACCTGACACAGCAGCAACATTGTTTAAAACAACAACAACAACAACAAACATAAAACATTCAATTGAAATTGAACCTCGGAAGAGTCTGAAAGGAAGAAAGTCGGAAAGAGTCAGAAAGGAAGAAAGTTAGAAAGTCTGAAAGGAAGAAAGGGTTAGAAAGTCAGAAAGGAAGAAAGAGTCAGAAAGGAAGATAGTCAGAAAGGAAGAAAGAGTCAGAAAGAGTCAGAAAGGAAGAAAGAGTCAGAAAGGAAGAAAGAGTCAGAAAGGAAGAAAGAGTCAGAAAGGAAGAAAGAGTCAGAAAGTCTGAAAGGAAGAAAGAGTCTGAAAGAGTCTGAAAGGAAGAAAGAGTCTGAAAGTCTGAAAGGAAGAAAGAGTCTGAAAGAGTCTGAAAGGAAGAAAGAGTCTGAAAGGAAGAAAGAGTCTGAAAGGAAGAAAGAGTCTGAAAGTCTGAAAGGAAGAAAGAGTCTGAAAGGAAGAAAGAGTCTGAAAGGAAGAAATAGAGAGAGTCTGAAAGAAAGAAAGAGTCTGAAAGGAAGAAAGAGTCTGAAAGGAAGAAATAGAGAGAGTCTGAAAGAAAGAAAGAAAGTCAGAAAGAGTCTGAAAGGAAGACAGAGTCAGAAAGGAAGACAGAGTCTGAAAGGAAGACAGAGTCTGAAAGGAAGACAGAGTCTGAAAGAAAGAGAGAGTCAGAAAGGAAGACAGAGTCTGAAAGGAAGACAGAGTCTGAAAGAAAGAGAGAGTCAGAAAGGAAGACAGAGTCTGAAAGGAAGACAGAGTCTGAAAGAAAGAGAGAGTCAGAAAGGAAGACAGAGTCTGAAAGGAAGACAGAGTCTGAAAGAAAGAGAGAGTCAGAAAGGAAGACAGAGTCAGAAAGGAAGAAAGAGTCTGAAAGGAAGAAATAGAGAGAGTTTGAAAGGAAGAAAGAGTCTGAAAGGAAGAAATAGAGAGAGTCTGAAAGAAAGAAAGAAAGTCAGAAAGAGTCTGAAAGGAAGACAGAGTCAGAAAGGAAGACAGAGTCTGAAAGGAAGACAGAGTCTGAAAGAAAGAGAGAGTCAGAAAGGAAGACAGAGTCTGAAAGGAAGACAGAGTCTGAAAGAAAGAGAGAGTCAGAAAGGAAGACAGAGTCTGAAAGAAAGAGAGAGTCAGAAAGGAAGACAGAGTCAGAAAGAAAGAAAGAGTCTGAAAGGAAGAAAGAGTCTGAAAGGAAGAAATAGAGAGAGTCTGAAAGAAAGAAAGAAAGTCAGAAAGAGTCTGAAAGGAAGACAGAGTCTGAAAGGAAGACAGAGTCTGAAAGGAAGACAGAGTCTGAAAGAAAGAGAGAGTCAGAAAGGAAGACAGAGTCAGAAAGGAAGACAGAGTCTGAAAGAAAGAGAGAGTCAGAAAGAGTCTGAAAGGAAGACAGAGTCAGAAAGAGTCTGAAAGGAAGAGTCCGAAAGGAAGAAAGTCAGAAAGAGTCTGAAAGGAAGAGAGTGTGAAAGGAAGAGAGTCTGAAAGGAAGAAAGAGTCGGAAAGGAAGAAAGAGTCTGAAAGGAAGACAGAGTCTGAAAGAAAGAGTCAGAAAGAGTCTGGAAGGAAGAAAGAGTCTGAAAGGAAGAAAGAGTCTGAAAGGAAGAAAGAGTCTGAAAGGAAGAAAGAGTCTGAAAGGAAGAAGAAACAAAGCAGACCCACCGGAAAAAAAAACAGAAAAAAAGAAAGAAAACACATACATACCATACATACATGCATACAAAAGAAAACAACAACAACAACAACACACACACACAACAACAACAACAACAACAACACACAACAACACCACCAACAACACAACAACAAAACAAAAACCGAGCTGGCAGTCGTCTCATCCAGCAGCCCTGCGCACCACTGTCTTCTTCTTCTTCTGCGTTCGTGGGCTGCAACTCCCACGTTCACTCGTATGCACACGAGTGGGCTTTTACGTGTATGACCGTTTTTACCCCGCCATGTAGGCAGCCATACTCCGTTTTCGGGGGTGTGCATGCTGGGTGTATGTTCTTGTTTCCATAACCCACCGAACGCTGACATGGATTACAGGATCTTTAACGTGCGTATTTGATCTTCTACTTGCATATACACACGAAGGGGGTTCAGGCACTAGCAGATCTGCACATATGTTGACCTGGGAGATCGGAAAAATCTCCACCCTTTACCCACCAGGCGCCGTCACCGTGATTCGAACCCGGGAACTCAGATCGACAGTCCAACGCTTTAACCACTCGGCTATTGCGCCCGTCGCGCACCACTGTCCAAAACAACAACAACAACAGTTGTTTAGTTTAGTTTTGTCTTGCACTTCAACCTTCTTTTCATTGTCAAATAATGTGTGTATTTTCGCCATTGCGTTTGTGTATTGCTTGTTACATATGAACGAGCACGATATAAGCTCATGCTTGTTGTTGCTCAAGTCTTATTAACTGAACGCTGTATTGCACCTTGTTTCTTGATATTCAAAGTGTTTAAACCAACAACAACAAAACCGACAACATTAAAACCTCGGTGCTCAACTCATGGTACTCATCACCCGGTGGACCGTAAAGGACCATTGCTTGGTGCTCTGTGAGCAGCTCAACTGCAAAACCAGCGATTTCATTCAAAGCATACTGCGTTCTGGAGCCAGTGCTGGCCACTTAACTTCCAGTTTCACGATGTAGATACAGGTTAATTCACGCGATGGTGTAGCGTATATGGATTTGTCCGAACGCAGTGACGCCTCCTTGAGCTACTGAAACTGAAACTGAAACTCACGCGAGCCGAGCTGCTCCTTTATTTATTTATATATATATATATTTTTTTTTTTCTTTTCTTCTGTGTGTGATGTTTTCACGAGGGCACAGCACTGCGGTCAGCAGCCCACCTGGCGGAGAAGAACCATTTCGCTGCTGTTCGCCACTTCTTTTTTTTTTTTTTTTTTTCCCTTCGCGCCATCTCACCTGCCTTGCCCACAGAACACGGCCCGTGACGCCCACAGAGGCCGTCGGCTGCCGCTGCCGCGCGAACGGTAGGTTGTCTCGGTTAGCTTTGAATGGGTGGCAAATCACTTTTCTTTTTTTGACAGGTGCGCTATTTTTTTTTTTTTTTTTTTTGTGTGTGGTCGTTCCCCCTCCCTGTTCCTCATATCCCTGTTCCCCACCCACCTTCCGCTTCTCCATCCCTCCTTCCCCCCACCCCTCCTTTTTTCAGAGTCAGCAAAACGCCACGAATCCACCCCTAACCTCCTCCACCCTCCTCCCCACACACACCCATCCCCCGGTGTGAAGCTCTCGATCCACAGAGGCAAGGTGGGCTCGCGGCAGGTTCGACCTGAACCTCGGTAGGCGTTGAAGCGTGTCACTGCGGGGACAGACAGGGGAAGGGACAGACAGACAGACAGGCAGGCAGGGGAAGGGGCAGTGAGTGGCAGCGACACACGTCACAGGGGAGGAAGTGAACACGGGGGCGTGGGGGTGGGGGTGGGGGAGAAGTGTGTGTGTGTGTGTGGGGGGGGGGGGGGTGCAGGGGGGGAGAGGTAGGTGTGTGTAAAGGGAGTGATGAATGGGTGTGGAGGAGGAGGAGGAGGAGGAGGAGAGGGACGCAAAGTATCGAACCGAATGGTTGTTGAGGTGGGTGGGGCGTGACCACCTTTCACAACTTACCTCACCTCATTTCTCCGCCTCCCTACACCGCCCCCTCCCCCCCCCCCACACCCCTCCCCCCCCCACTCCCCCCCTGACCCCCTCGCTGGTGTCGGTCCACCTCTATCACAGGACTCGGGGCTGCGTCGAAAAAAAGAAGAAGAAGAAAAAACAAAGCCGGCTTTCGTTCGTTGAAGGCAAGAAGATCCGGTTGAAGGAGCAACGCGGTATAAAATCGTCCGTCTCCGCCATGGCTCTGTCATTGAGTCCCCTGTCTTTGTCAACAACAAGAGCCGTTCACTGCACTCAGGGAACACACCACTGCCGCTTGGTTCTGCTGCTTGGTGATGGTGGTGATGGTGGTGGTGATGGTGGTGGTGGTGGAGGACTGGATGGCGTGATGTGATGTCACAGCCACTGATCAGGATTTCTCGGCACGGCTCTGCCTCAACTCGCTGACTCTCATGACAGACTGTGCATCGCCGTTAGCAGCGGTACTGGTCATCGATATCTGCTGCCATTGAGTAGGTTGAAACCAATTTTAACTGTTTGGTTTTTTGTGTGTGTGAAACTTAAAATAGTAAGGTGACTATTTTATTGATTGGTTTATTTATTCATTCAATCATTTTTGCACAACTTGCTCTTGTTTCGCCAACTCTAAAGCTGATAAAGTAATGATTAGGGTGTACAGGAACAAAGTTACCATCAGCTT
Source organism: Babylonia areolata (assembly GCF_041734735.1). Classification (NCBI taxonomy): domain Eukaryota; kingdom Metazoa; phylum Mollusca; class Gastropoda; order Neogastropoda; family Buccinidae; genus Babylonia; species Babylonia areolata. Next base: position 50,701,315 of record NC_134881.1, on the reverse strand, counting down.
TAGGGTATACTGCTGTGCAATGACCGTAACGTATATTTGTAGGGAAAAAAATCGTCATTAAAATTTTGCTCTTCATGGACAGTTAGAAGCGAATAGAAAGAAAGTGGGTGGCGCATTGAATGATCAAAGGCACTCTCTTCACTCCGACGCAGTTTTTGAAAGTTTGAACTGACATGATTAGTTGCTGCCGTTGCATGTCAATTCTGCTCACGTGCACGCAAATCCGTAAACAGTACAAACCGTTGAAAGGTAGCCAGGCCAATGGAGGACATCGTCAAACGCAGATTCCAGGCGTGTGGACTGACAGTAGAAGTACAAGAGGCATGAAAAGTTCGTGTCAATGGCGTATAAAATCCTTATCCATTTGTGATCAAGCAGAGAGAGAGAGAGAGAGAGAGCTGGGACGAAAAAGAACCCGAAAGTTTCTACAGTATTAGCCAGGGGTCCTTTTGAAGGCGATACAGTACACGTGAACAGTTCACACCAATTTGAAGACCAGCTCATTCAGTGATATTCTGTCAGAAAAGCACAGAGAAGTTACATTCCAAACATCAATTCACTGGAGTATAACAGTGCACTGCGTAAAGGCTTTGCATAAGTTGTTACATACTTTCCTTACTATTGGTTCGTTTTTGTTTGCCACAAGCGAAGCAGTCCGGAACAAATTAGGTGTTATTTCTGGGGAATAAACTGAAGTCGTAATTCACGAAACACGTGACAAAAAAGCAACAAGTGTTGTTCATCTTCATTTTCTTACTTATTTTGAAAAAAAAGCAAATTAACGTCTATTGATTTTCTATAACGGCAGCGTTGTTCTGTGATATCCGATATTCAGCTTCTAAAATCTTGTCAGTAAACATTTTTCATGTCTGTCAATTCTGTCAGTTCAAGGATGATTTCGACATTTTGCAAAAAATTATCTCACTGGTCTGAACATGTTTATTCCACTTTTGTCGTCTATTATCATTTAGTCTTTTTACGTAGTTGTCTTGAAAAGACATTTATGTTTTTGGTACCTTGGATAATTAATACAAAGCCATTTCCATTTTGAAACTGGAATTCCCTGACACAAGAAACCCAAGATTTTTTTTAACCACGTGATTCTAGGTCAAACAACATTTCATACAGTGGTTATTGTTGTTACTTTTTTGTGTCCACACAAACTCTTTAAAACCAATATTTAAAGCATTGCTGTTCAAATCGGATTCTAGGTCAAACAACATTTCATACAGTGGTTATTGTTGTTGCTTTTTTGCGTCCACACAAACTGTTTAAAACCAATATTTACAGCATTGCTGTTCAAATCGGGTCATCACTAAGTGATCAATAATCATCTGAGAACTTCATAATCGCATCAGCCACAATTTCAAGCATACTAATGCCGTCTTCTTCTTCTTCTTCTGCGTTCGTGGGCTTCAACTCCCACGTTCACTCGTATATACGCGAGTAGGCTTTTTACGTGTATGACCGTTTTTACCCCGCCATGTAGGCAGCCATACTCCGTTTTCGGGGGTGTGCATGCTGGGTATGTTCTTGTTTCCATAACCCACCGAACGCTGACATGGATTACAGGATCTTTAACGTGCGTGTTTGATCTTATGCTTGCGTATACACACGAAGGGGGTTCAGGCACTGGTAGGTCTGCACATATGTTGACCTGGGAGATCGTAAAAATCTCCACCCTTTACCCATCAGGCGCCGTCACCGTGATTCGAACCCGGGACCCTCAGATCGAAAGTCCAACGCTTTAACCACTCGGCTATGGCGCCCGTCTAAATGCCGTTGTCAACATCAAAGGAAGAATATCAAGAGGGGTGTTCCAGCAGTTTGTAAGTACAAAGGTACAAAATATCTTTTGTCAGGCCGAAATGCATCGAGAAATATTCAACGTAACATCATTGCCGTCACAATCAAGTTCTTGCAATATTCTAAGATTTCATTCTGAACCAATCAAAGTATGTATCCTCCTTGACCTCCTTCCTTGCCTTGTAACTGAATCGCTGGTTTACCAAGCATTTTATAACCATCATAGATAGATGGATGTAAATTGTCCTACCAAACATTTTATAACCATTATAGATAAGAACTGTTCCTGGTGACAGTCAAGCATTTCAACACCTTGCTGTTTCACCATAACCAATGACGCTACCGTTAACAGCTTGGCTCAAATCATTGCCAGGAAAACGTCGTGTAAAACTGAAACACATGATTGTCGTTGGTACTCTGTAATTAATAAAATAAACACACACACACACACACACACACACACACACACACACCAAGAACAACAACAACACAGCTCTCCCACACACTCTCACTGTCGTAGTTTTCTCTTTGTTTGGCAGGAAGGCGAGCAGCTCATCGCCAGCCGTGCTACAAGGTGCTGGACAAGTCCTGTCTACCTCAAGGACTCCGCTCTCTGTCAGAGAGAACCTCAAATAACGAGAACGTGACAAGTTCTGCATGTTGTGCTTCTGGAGGGGGGAACCAGCTGGTAACAACGAAACAAAACAAAACAAAAACAACAACAACAACAATTTCTAGAAGAAAGAACAACCAACTTTGAACGAAGTGTGGAGTTTTCTATCACGGTACGATCTTCTTCAAGAAGCGACACAAGAAAAAAAAGAGGAGAGAGAAAAGATGTTTTCCAAACGGGAAACCGGAAAGACACAAAAGAAACGGACATGACTAACTATTGTGGGAGAAAGAAACGTTTAGATTGTATGCATCCATCTTTTCTTGCCAGTGTCAGTGACATGATGAAGCTCAATGTCAAAATGTGGACCCTAGTGTTCGTCTTGCCATACACCACCTTGGGACTATCATTACCATCCTCATCCTCTGTTTCCCAGGAAGAACAGCAACCTTCTTCAGCTTCCTCTTCCCTGACATCTCTCACATCATCTCTGTCGTCGTCGTCGTCGTCGCCAGTGGCTGTGACGTTTCCCTCTGTGTGGGGAGTGGCAGCGGAAGGTAAGGCTTGGACTGGGCTGGAGAGGGGTTGGGCTGGGTCTGTTTGTTCCTCCGTCTGGGCTGTGTGTGTGTGTGTGTGTGTGTGTGTGTGTGTGTGTGTGTGTGTGTGTGTGTGTCTGTCTGTCTCTCTGTCTGTCTCTCTCTCTGTCTGTGTGTGTGTCTCTCTCTCTGTCTCTCTCTGTGTGTCTCTCTGTCTCTGTCTCTGTGTGTGTCTCTCTCTGTCTCTGTCTCTCTCTGTGTCTCTGTCTCTCTCTGTGTGTTTGTCTCTCTCTCTGCGTGTGTCTCTCTCTGTATCTCTCTCTGTGTGTCTCTCTCTCTGTCTCTCTCTGCGTCTCTCTCTCTCTCTCTCTCTCTCTGTGTCTGTGTGTGTGTGTGTGTCTCTCTCTCTGTCTCTGTGTGTCTCTCTCTGTCTCTCTCTCTGTCTCTCGTGTTTATCTGCCATTGTCTGCCAAATGTACTTTTCTCTCTCGGAGTGTCCTTGCACTGTCTGGCAGCCACATAAAAAATATTTTAAAAAATCCCTTCAGACAACTCACCCTCACCCACCCCCCTCCCCCGACCCCCCGTGGGAATATAAAGCACCTGGTGCCAAGGTCACTTCACAACGGAAGGTGATACACACAGGGTGGCGGTAGTGGGAGGTGGGGGGGGGGGGGAAGAAGGGTGGTGGTGAGGGGTAGTGTGGGAAGTAGGTTCAATCTCGGGTAGAAGGGGGGCAGGTGGAAATGTGAGAAAAAGACATGATGGGGAAGAGAGCAATAGGGGTGGGGGTGGGGGTGGGGGGCTGGGGGGCTGGGGGTGGGGGTGGGGTGGGGGCAGAACTGTTTGGTGTGCTATGAAATACCAGGAGCAAAATCTCCATGTTTCGTCTTCACTGCGGAAAGTCTGGATAACAAAAATGTCCATTCCAGATTTGAAATACATTGATTTGTGATGACAGAATTATAATTTTGAAAGCTCATGATTTTTTTGATTTTTTTTTTTAGACAGCAAGGTGTTGTGTCAAAAGTACATTAATTACAAGCTGGGACCAATATCTGATGGAATAAATGAACCCGTTACACTGAACTTTTCTTTTTTTTTTACATTAATTACAAGCTGGGTCCAATATCTGATGGAATAAATGAATCCGTTACACTGAACATTTCTTTTATTTACATTAATTACAAGCTGGGACCAATATCTGATGGAATAAATGAATCCATTACACTGAACTTTTCTTTTTTACATTAATTATAATCTGGGACCAATATCTGATGGAATAAATTAATCTGTTACACTGAACTTTAAAAAAAATTTTTTTTTACATTAATTACAAGCTGGGACCAATATCTGATGGAATAAATTAATCCGTTACACTGAACTTTTCTTTTTTACATTAATTACAAGCTGGGACCAATATCTGATGGAATAAATTAATCCGTTACACTGAACTTTTTTTTCTTCTTCTGTTCACTTTGTTTTGTTCCCCATCAGTACATGTTGTATGTAGGTGTGGGACCGTCATACGGTCAGTACATGTTGTATGTAGGTGTGGGACCGTCATACGGTCAGTACATGTTGTATGTAGGTGTGGGACCGTCATACGGTCAGTACATGTTGTAGGTAGTTGTGGGACCGTCATACGGTCAGTACATGTTGTAGGTAGTTGTGGGACCGTCATACGGTCAGTACATGTTGTAGGTAGTTGTGGGACCGTCATACGGTCAGTACATGTTGTATATAGTTGTGGGACCGTCATACGGTCAGTACATGTTGTAGGTAGTTGTGGGACCGTCATACGGTCAGTACATGTTGTATATAGTTGTGGGACCGTCATACGGTCAGTACATGTTGTATATAGTTGTGGGTCAGTCATATGGTCAGTACATGTTGTATATAGTTGTGGGACCGTCATACGGTCAGTACATGTTGTAGGTAGTTGTGGGACCGTCATACGGTCAGTACATGTTGTATATAGTTGTGGGACCGTCATATGGTCAGTACATGTTGTAGGTAGTTGTGGGACCGTCATACGGTCAGTACATGTTGTATATAGTTGTGGGACCGTCATACGGTCAGTACATGTTGTACGTAGTTGTGGGACCGTCATACGGTCAGTACATGTTGTATATAGTTGTGGGACCGTCATACGGTCAGTACATGTTGTAGGTAGTTGTGGGACCGTCATACGGTCAGTACATGTTGTATATAGTTGTGGGACCGTCATACGGTCAGTACATGTTGTAGGTAGTTGTGGGACCGTCATACGGTCAGTACATGTTGTATATAGTTGTGGGACCGTCATACGGTCAGTACATGTTGTATATAGTTGTGGGACCGTCATACGGTCAGTACATGTTGTATGTAGTTGTGGGACCGTCATACGGTCAGTACATGTTGTAGGTAGTTGTGGGACCGTCATACGGTCAGTACATGTTGTAGGTAGTTGTGGGACCGTCATACGGTCAGTACATGTTGTAGGTAGTTGTGGGACCGTCATACGGTCAGTACATGTTGTACGTAGTTGTGGGACCGTCATACGGTCAGTACATGTTGTAGGTAGTTGTGGGACCGTCATACGGTCAGTACATGTTGTAGGTAGTTGTGGGACCGTCATACGGTCAGTACATGTTGTATATAGTTGTGGGACCGTCATACGGTCAGTACATGTTGTACGTAGTTGTGGGACCGTCATACGGTCAGTACATGTTGTATATAGTTGTGGGACCGTCATACGGTCAGTACATGTTGTAGGTAGTTGTGGGACCGTCATACGGTCAGTACATGTTGTATGTAGTTGTGGGACCGTCATACGGTCAGTACATGTTGTATATAGTTGTGGGACAGTCACACGGTCAGTACATGTTGTAGGTAGTTGTGGGACCGTCATACGGTCAGTACATGTTGTATATAGTTGTGGGACCGTCATACGGTCAGTACATGTTGTAGGTAGTTGTGGGACCGTCATACGGTCAGTACATGTTGTAGGTAGTTGTGGGACCGTCATACGGTCAGTACATGTTGTAGGTAGTTGTGGGACCGTCATACGGTCAGTACATGTTGTAGGTAGTTGTGGGACCGTCATACGGTCAGTACATGTTGTAGGTAGTTGTGGGACCGTCATACGGTCAGTACATGTTGTATATAGTTGTGGGACCGTCATACGGTCAATACATGTTGTAGGTAGTTGTGGGACCGTCATATGGTCAATACATGTTGTAGGTAGTTGTGGGACCGTCATATGGTCAATACATGTTGTAGGTAGTTGTGGGACCGTCATATGGTCAATACATGTTGTAGGTAGTTGTGGGACAGTCATATTGTCAGTACATGTTGTACGTAGTTGTGGGACAGTCATACGGTCAGTACATGTTGTATATAGTTGTGGGACCGTCATACGGTCAGTACATGTTGTAGGTAGTTGTGGGACCGTCATATGGTCAATACATGTTGTAGGTAGTTGTGGGACCGTCATATGGTCAGTACATGTTGCAGGTAGTTGTGGGACCGTCATATGGTCAATACATGTTGTAGGTAGTTGTGGGACCGTCATATGGTCAGCACATGTTGTACGTAGTTGTGGGACAGTCATACGGTCAGTACATGTTGTATATAGTTGTGGGACCGTCATATGGTCAGTACATGTTGTATATAGTTGTGGGACCGTCATATGGTCAGTACATGTTGTATATAGTTGTGGGACCGTCATATGGTCAGTACATGTTGTACGTAGTTGTGGGACAGTCACACGGTCACGACACGTATGTTGTTTTGGGAGGAGAAGATGGAAAGTTATTACATAATATTTTTTTAACCCCCACCCCCATCCCCCAACCCCCACCCCCATCCCCCAACCCCCACCCCAAGCCCCGCTCCAAGAAAAAACAAGAAAAACCAAACCAAACAAAAAAAAAAAACCAAACAAAAAAACCACAAAAAACACACAACAACAACAACAAAATCAAGAAAACATAAAAAAGAAAAAATCCTAATGACTCCCGCCCCCATCACTGGCTTTTAACTGTCTCCATAAAATGAGAACGTTCACCTTTCACAGCTAATAATTTACGATACTTGGTACACAGAATGAAGGGGGTGGGGAGGGAGAGAGAGAGACAGACAGACAGACAGAGAGAGAGAGAGAGAAAGAGAGACAGAGATAGAGAGAGGACACACGATATAAAAACAGCTGGTCTGTTTGTGTCCACGGGCGGAGGATCTAGAGATCAACAGGAGTCCTTTTTATGCAGTGTTTGCCCTGTAATTATCAGGCAACATAGGGAAGGCTTTACTGAACTGGGCAACACAGGCGCTTGATTGTTGTCATTTATTATTATCATTATTATTAGAATGTTGCATGCAGAAAATAACAAATGCGGTCATTATCTTATCACACAAAATTACCCAAAGTTCTGATGCCATAATATGACCTACACATGCGGGCAAGCAAGCACGTGAAAGAGAGAGAGAGAGAGAGAGAGAGAGAGAGAGAGAGAGAGAGTTGACACACGTCTTTGATGCACGCACGCACGTACCTCTTGCGTTATTCAAGAAACAAACAATGAAACACGGACTCAGTGTTTTTCGCACTTAAAACTTTCGTGACGGGGCGCTTTGAAAGACAGTTCAGCGGACCCACTGTTTTTCGAATATGTACACACACAGACACACACACACACACACACACACACAGAGATATAAACTAAACCGTGTGTGTTGGCCCATTGCAGTCATTTGAGGCTTGACCTGCCTTACCCAGTGGCTTTGGCAGAGAGGGTCGGGAGTGCCTTCATGCACTGTGGACACACACAGACACACCATAGCAAAACTTCCTCCATCTAACCCTCTAAAGATTAAAAGCCTTCGACATTCGAGCTTGAACTGCTGCGAAACTTCCTGATATGAATTTATACACACACACACAATGATGTACTTCCGTCTATAACACACACGCACATTCACAAACGCACAGCACACACGCACGCGCGTATGCACGCACACACACGCACGCACAAACACACGTGCAAATAAACGCACAAACTCATACGTGTATACACTGCACATACACACGCCGTGGCACACACACAAACACAATTTAAACCCCCTCCCCCCCTCCGACCCCACACGCCCATGGACCATTGCTCATTTCTTCTTTTCCTCCATTCCCGGGGGATGGGGGGGGGGGGGGGCGGTGAAGTCTGCCAAAAAGAAAATCTTTGTACCAAGTATAGACAATAAAGTTTGTGTATTGTGTAATGTGAACACCACCTCCCGCCTCGTTCAGAGGAAGAAAGAAGACCCCAGTCCATTACTCGCTCTCTTGCAGAGGCGTTTCACTGGCTCGCCTGTCTCGCACAGACAGAAGTGCCAGATCAGCAGTGTGACTGCAGAACACACCAATCCAACCCCGTCTCGGTCAGGTCATGTACTTCTTCTTCTTCTGCGTTCGTGGGCTGCAACTCCCACGTTCACTCGAATGAACACGAGTGGGCTTTTACGTGTATGACCGTTTTTACTCCACCATGTAGGCAGCCATACTCCGTTTTCGGGAGTGTGCATGCTGGGTATGTTCTTGTTTCCATAACCAACCGAACGCTGACATGGATTACAGGATCTTTAACGTGCGTATTTGATCTTCTGCTTGCCGTATACACACGAAGGGGGCTCAGGTACTAGCAGGTCTGCACATATGTTGACCTGGGAGATCGGAAAAATCTCCACCCTTTACCCACCAGGCGCCGTTACCGAGATTCGAACCCGGGACCCTCAGATTGAAAGTCCAACGCTTTAATTAACCACTCAGCTATTGCGCCCGTCGGTCAGTTCATGTACGTTTTAAACCAGTTTTACAATATTGTAAATGGCGGGATATCCTGCAGGTGGAAAACAGTCTGGAACTTGCTGATGGTGAAGAAACAGCACACACAAGACAACACAACATTCGTTTCAGGTGACAACGATTTTTCCTACAGGCCTGTTTGGTGGTTCATTTTTCACTTGTGTTTGTTCACATGCTTATCAGCTCAATGAACGTGTTACTCATTTACTGGCATTACTTTAACGAGTGAAGAAGGGGGTGAGGGGAGCTCGGAAGTTTGTTTGAGAAGTTGAAAACAATGCGACGTTATTACCGGGGCGAACGAACCCCCCCACCCCCCTCCGTGTGTGTGTGCGCGCGCGCGCGCGCGCGTGTGTGTGTGTGCATCTGAACGCTTTCCACAGAGTCGTGAATCGGACAGCTACTGCTGTCAGCGGATGGTTGAGATGGTGTGATGAAGGTGTTTAAACGGTACCGGGGGAGGGGGAAAGGAGTGATTGCTATACCCACTGTCCATAAAACACGCCTATCCACCCTGTGTGCACCGACCCTTGAAGTACAGCCGTCATTTGGCTTGATGGCGTGAAACGACCACATGTCGTCACGGTGCATGACTGTGGTTCATGCTACAGGACATGTCGTCACGGAACATGACTGTGGTTCATGCTACAGGACATGTCGTCACGGAACATGACTGTGGTTCATGCTACAGGACATGTCGTCACGGAACATGACTGTGGTTCATGATGCAGGACATGTCGTCACCGAATATGACTATGGTTCATGCTACAGGACATGTCGTCACGGAACATGACTGTGGTTCATGCTACAGGACATGTCGTCACGGAACATGACTGTGGTTCATGCTACAGGACATGTCGTCACGGAACATGACTGTGGTTCATGCTACAGGACATGTCGTCACGGAACATGACTGTGGTTCATGCTACAGGACATGTCGTCACGGAACATGACTGTGGTTCATGCTACAGATGGGGGACCATGACTGTGGTTCATGCTACAGGACATGTCGTCACGGAACATGACTGTGGTTCATGCTACAGGACATGTCGTCACGGAACATGACTGTGGTTCATGCTACAGGACATGTCGTCACGGAACATGACTGTGGTTCATGCTACAAGGACATGTCGTCACGAAACATGACTGTGGTTCATGCTACAGGACATGTCGTCACGAATATGACTATGGTTCATGCTACAGGACATGTCGTCACGGAACATGACTGTGGTTCATGCTACAGGACATGTCGTCACGGAACATGACTGTGGTTCATGGCTACAGGACATGTCGTCACGGAGCATGACTGTGGTTCATGCTACAGGACATGTCGTCACGGAACATGACTGTGGTTCATGATGCAGGACATACAGGACATGTCGTCACGGAACATGACTGTGGTTCATGCTACAGGACATGTCGTCACGGAACATGACTGTGGTTCATGATGCAGGACATGTCGTCACGGAACATGACTGTGGTTCATGATGCAGGACATGTCGTCACGGAACATGACTGTTGTTCATGCTACAGGACATGTCGTCACGGAACATGACTGTGGTTCATGCTACAGGACATGTCGTCACGGAACATGACTGTGGTTCATGCTACAGGACATGTCGTCACGGAGCATGACAATGGTTCATGCTACAGGACATGTCGTCACGGAATATGACTGTGGTTCATGCTACAGGACATGTCGTCACGGAACATGACTGTGGTTCATGCTACAGGACATGTCGTCACGGAACATGACTGTGGTTCATGATGCAGGACATGTCGTCACGGAACATGACTGTGGTTCATGATGCAGGACATGTCGTCACGGAACATGACTGTGGTTCATGCTACAGGACATGTCGTCACGGAACATGACTGTGGTTCATGCTACAGGACATGTCGTCACGGAACATGACTGTGGTTCATGCTACAGGACATGTCATCACGGAACATGACTGTGGTTCATGCTACAGGACATGTCGTCACGGAACATGACTGTGGTTCATGCTACAGGACATGTCGTCACGGAACATGACTGTGGTTCATGCTACAGGACATGTCGTCACGGAACATGACTGTGGTTCATGCTACAGGACATGTCGTCACGGAACATGACTGTGGTTCATGGTACAGGGTCTGAACGTGTCGTGGTCATTTCCTTTTTTTGCGATCCGATGGTGCTGCTTTTTTCTGTACCTTTGGAAGCGTTCTGTATGGAGGGGTGGGGGAGGAGGGGGGGTGTGGAGTGTGGGGGGGGGCGGGGGGGGAGAGACAGGTGTAGTCTTTTGAAATAAAGTCATTTTTGGCCCATCCCAGGCTTGTGGGACCTGTGCTTAACTGCTGGTTTCTGGTTATGTGCCAGGGTTCCACGTGGATATGGCATGGTCATGTTGAAATACCTCTTGGTGATTTCAAGGTCAGTTAGAACAGACCTTTTTATTTTTTTACCATTAGCTTCTCCTCCCTGGCCGCCTGTCTATTTCTCTGACACGCTGACTCTCACTCCCCCCTCCTTCGTCTGTCCAGGGCACTTTAACTTTATTATTATCATTATTATTATTATTATTATTATTATTACGATCTTCTTCTTCTTCTTCTTCTTCTTCTTCTCTCTCTCTCTCTCTCTCTCTCTCTCTCTCTCTCTCTGTGTGTGTGTGTGTGAGCCTGCATGTTTCTGTTTTTTAATTTAATTTAATTTTTTATCAAAGTGTATTTTTCTACAAAATTTAGACAACCCATTTATTATCGTGGGTTCTTTGTGTCCACAAAGTGCAAAGCTACAGACAGGACTGCGGTTACTTGTCTCACCCGAATGACTAGCGTCCTGACCAGCAGTTCAGTGCAGGGAAAGGAAACACTGGCAAGTGTCAGATTCGAACCCATGCGCTCAGATTCTCTCGTTTCCAAGGCGGACAGGCTGCCACCCGGCCCCACACTCCACTGACTGGATGTGTTACTCGGTAAATGCGACAAGGTGACGTCACTGCATAAACGCCTCTCTTGATGATGCGACAATGTGACGTCACTGCATGAGCACCTCTCTTGATGATGCGACAATGTGACGTCACTGCATGAGCACCTCTCTTGATAATGCGACAATGTGACGTCACTGCATGAGCACCTCTCTTGATGTTGATCACAGGTAGTTAGGACTGTGGAGGCCAACATTACTTGCTAATGTTGCTCTGTTGTCATGGGGACAATTTCCTTCGTTTATCTTCCTCATCAACACCTATACAAGACCCGCTGGTACTCAGTTAGTACCTGAAACCCCTTCGTGCGCACATGCATACAGAAGATCAATTATGAGCGTAAGTGATGCAGTTTCCCACAGTCATTTCTCGGTGTGTCATTGACACAAAAAACACAGTCAGTCATTTCTCGGTGTGTCATTGACACAAAAAACACAGTCTGTCATTTCTTGGTGTGTCATTGACACAAAAAACAGTCATTTCTCGGTGTGTCATTGACACAGGAAACACAGTCTGTCGTTTCTCGGTGTGTCATTGACACATGAAACACAGTCTGTCATTTCTCGGTGTGTCATTGACACAGGAAACACAGTCTGTCATTTCTCGGTGTGTCATTGACACAGGAAACACAGTCTGTCATTTCTCGGTGTGTCATTGACACAAGAAGCACAGTCTGTCATTTCTTGGTGTGTCATTGACACAGGAAACAGTCTGTCATTTCTCGGTGTGTCATTGACACAAGAAGCACACCCACCCATATATGTAAATGGAAACAGGAAACATACCCAGCATGCACCTCCCCCACCCACCCCCCACCCACCCACACCCGAAGACTGATTGTTCTGCAACTTACATGCAAGGTGTGAGGATTAAAAAGAATTACTGTGCCAGATTAACCTTACACGGCGTTTCATTGCATTATGTGATTGACTGTTTGTGCCGACCAAACTTTTGCCTTATATCCCACTTGTAACATTCTGATTGTTGGTATATATATATATATCATTCATCAAAACATGCAGGTCGATCCAACTAAGGAAGCAAACATGACGAATTGTAACAACAGACTGCATCAAAAATACAGACTAATTTCAATGTCTATAGTAAACGCCCCCTAAACCAATTCAAACATCCGAAATCCGCATACATCAGGACAGCCAATCAATGCAAAACCCAACATCATCAACCAAAAGATCAGCCCCACTATTCCTCATCCCCCCTCCCTCCACACAACACCTAACAGCACACACTGGAAACAGAAACAGCACACACCCACACTGTCACGGGCATCAGAAGATTAATTAAAGACAGAGGAGTCTTGAGGTTGGTTTTTAAAGTGGAAATGAACTGGGGGTGTCTTAATAATTCACATGGCAAGTAGTTTCATTGCACGGGAGGCGATGAATGCTAAGGATCTTTGAATATAAATAATTAAGTAATTATTATCATTTGGGCCAACAGCAAAGTGAGAGCTGTATCATCAATGGTTTCTCCAGTCAATGGGAAACCATTTACAGCTTAGTCTTTTGTGAAGGACTATGACTCTCAAACTAGGAGGCAAAATTGCACTGGCTCTTAGTGCTGCAGCCTTGTGGGCTAGTGGGTCTTTGGGAACCATCCCAACGCCGACTGTCCCAAAACCCTCTTGGCCGAGAGAGTGGGGATGTACTTGGGCAAGACACTCTCCACTATAATCAAATTCTAGCCCAAATAGTCGGAACAGCAGTTGCCTCCTCTGCTGTTCTGATGGTCATAGTCGGACACGACTGACTATCCTATCTCTCTCTCTCTCTCTATATATATATATATCATTATTATTATTATTCTTACCATCGTGATGATAATTGTTGATTACGATAATCATTTTTGATTTCAGATCCCCCTGGCAATGCAGTGTCAAGAACCAAACGCGATCACAAGTCAAGCGAACGACAATCGTTACAGTCATCAACGTCCGGTGAGAAGACTTTTCATCATCATCTGTCACAACCAGTAACGATGATGACGACAGAGGTGACGGGATGACTATGATGATGACGATGATCATCACATGACGACGATGACGATGGCGATTACAAGCAGAGTGGGTGGTGTGTCTGTTATGACGACGGTAATGATGACGATAGCAATACTGGCGACAGTTATCATACTGATACTATGACAGCGACACACACACACACGACCCCCTCCTCCCTCCACCACACACATACACACACACGCGCGCGCGCACACACACATTCTCTCTCTCTCTCTCTCTCTCTCGGAATAGCAGTTGATGATAGTAGTGATTCATAATGGTGTTACACCAGATCTGGGACAGTGATATACATAAAAGAATCTGTCAATCTGTAAAGAACATTCAAGCCAAGTAGACAGGTAAATAGGTAGAAAAAGAGATAGACAGACACATAGACTGATATATATATAATACATATATACACATATTATTCATATACAGAGAGAGAGAGAGAGAGAGAGAGAGAGAGAGATTCCGCATCTTGGTGATGAGGTAATCACTGCAGGAGCTTCTTCTTCTGCGTTCGTGGGCTGCAACTCCCACGTTCACTCGTATGCACACGAATGGGCTTTTACGTGTATGACCGTTTCTACCCCGCCATATAGGCAGCCATACTCCGTTTTCGGGGGTGTGCATGCTGGGAAATGTTCTTGTTTTGTTTCCATAACCCACCGAACGCTGACATGGATTACAGGTTCTTTAACGTGCGTATTTGATCTTCTGCTTGCATATACACACGAAGGGGGTTCAGGCACTAGCAAGTCTGCACATATGTTGACCTGGAAGATCGTAAAAATCTCCACCCTTTACCCACCAGGCGCCGTCACCGTGATTCGAACCCGGGACTCTCAGATTGAAAGTCCAACGCTTTAACCACTCGGCTATTGCGCCCGTCACTGCAGGAGCAACATCAATGATCAATCACAAGGAAATGTAGTCTCCGCCTCTTCTACAACTGGTGAAAAAACAAGGCGTAAACAAATGAATGCACGAAGGGTAGTAAAAACGATATGAAATAATTTGTATCCTTACAAACATATACAGATATGAGCCAACTGGGCCCTTCGCTGTAATAAAGGAATGCCATGGGTGATCAACCATAGCCCAATATCAATGTCAGACACCATAGGTGATCAACCATAGCCCAGTATCAATGTCAGAAAACATGGGTGATCAACCATAGCCCAATATCAATGTCAGAAAACATGGGTGATCAACCATAGCCCAATATCAATGTCAGAAAACATGGGTGATCAACCATAGCCCAGTATCAATGTCAGAAAACATGGGTGATCAACCATAGCCCAATATCAATGTCAGAAAACATGGGTGATCAACCATAGCCCAATATCAATGTCAGAAAACATGGGTGATCAACCATAGCCCAATATCAATGTCAGACACCATAGGTGATCAACCATAGCCCAATATCAATGTCAGAAAACATGGGTGATCAACCATAGCCCAATATCAATGTCAGAAAACATGGGTGATCAACCATAGCCCAATATCAATGTCAGACACCATAGGTGATCGACCATAGCCCAATATCAATGTCAGAAAACATGGGTGATCAACCATAGCCCAATATCAATGTCAGACACCATAGGTGATCAACCATAGCCCAATATCAATAGCAGACAGTCAGTTTTAGGCAGACGAAGGAAGTCAAAATTACACTCTATCTTTCTGTGTCTGTGTCTCCATGAGCACCATTATTCTGTAACCACTTCCGTGTCTGTGTCTCCATGAGCACCATTATTCTGTAACCAGTTCAGGAAAAACCAAGCAGCCCTGTAATATGGATCAGTGTAGCTATTGTATGGATGGATCAGTGTAGCTATTGCATGGATCAGTGTAGCTGTTGTATGGATGGATCAGTGTAGCTATTGTATGGATGGATCAGTGTAGCTATTGCATGGATCAGTCCACACGCTTTGACAGCCCACTGGAACCGGAAGCTGAGTCCTTGTTGTGAATTCCAGATTCCCAGGACACAGCGGACGCGGACCATGCTGACGTCACAGAGGGCGCAGGCCTGGTGCCCCCCGTGTCTCCACGCTCCGCAGCTCAGCGCCACAACAGCCGCGGGACCAGAGGGCGGTCAGAACAACGTGCCAGACCCCTAAAAAAAAGACGGCGCTCCCGTACAAAATGCCAGAGGAGCAAGAAAGGACAGCGGCGGCGAAAGCAGCGGAAGTGCCGTCACTCCAGAAAGAAGGACAGAAACGGGAAGAAGAGGAGGAGGAAGGGGAAGAAGAAGAGGAAACAGAAAAAGCGGAAAACTGGGAAACGTGGGAAAAAAAGGCGAAAACAGGTGAACGGGGCTGATACCGCATCATCATCATCACCATCATCATCATCATCACCATCATCATCATCATCACCCACTGCGGAAAGGATAACGGTGATGAAGAAAAGCGAAGCAAACAAAGGCAGACGCCGAAACTTTCAACCTTTGCAAGTAGCGAAGGGCCTCCACGTTGCCTCTCCGCTGGCACACGAACGGCCTACACCATCCAGCAAGAGGTCCCCCCACATCCCTGTCCAGGAGCTGGCGCTTGGTTACAACACGAGGCAGCCGCTGTCCATGGACAGCCACAGAAACAGCCAGCAGCAAAACAGCGGCTCTGGCGACGCTGCTCACCCGAAGGGGACTGGAAAAGTTCCCAGTGCAAGTCAAAAACGTTTCCAAAGGTCCACACCGGTTCTTTTAAAACGACTCAGTTCATCACTCCCAACTGACAGATACTCGGCTGCTGTACAAACACATGTGTTCAGTTCGTCAATGGGAAGGACAAACGCGTTAGAAATGTTATCAACCCGTTTGAAACAGAAAGGTGATTCTGGAAAAATAGCACCAAGGCCTTTTGGAGAAGAGAGAAAAAGACAAGTGTTCGCCGACAAATGGTCCTGAAACGTGTTGGTTCAGGGACTGTGGCGGTGCTGTTCATGCACTAACTACTTCAACTACCTCTGACAAGGTGTGCCGCTTGGGGCCCAACACACTGGTGTGAAGAAGGCTGTGTTGTGGGTGTGAAGAAGGCTGCGTTGTGGGTGTGAAGAAGGCTGTGTTGTGGGTGTGAAGAAGGCTGTGTTGTGGGTGTGAGGAAGGCTGTGAACAAGGCTGTGTTGTGGGTGTGAGGAAGGCTGTGAACAAGGCTGTGTTGTGGGTGTGAAGAAGGCTGTGAACAAGGCTGTGTTGTGGGTGTGAAGAAGGCTGTGAACAAGGCTGTGTTGTGGGTGTGAAGAAGGCTGTGAACAAGGCTGTATTGTGGGTGTGAAGAAGGCTGTGTTGTGAAGAAGGTTGTGTTGTGGGTGTGAAGAAGGCTGTGTTGTGAAGAAGGCTGTGTTGTGGCTGTGAACAAGGCTGTGAACAAGGCTGTATTGTGGGTGTGAAGAAGGCTGTGTTGTGAAGAAGGCTGTGTTGTGAGTGTGAAGAGTGTGAAGAAGGCAGTGTCGTGGGTGTGAAGAAGGCTGTGTTGTCAAGAAGGCTGTGTTGTGGGT
>NC_134881.1:50674022-50679022 GCF_041734735.1 Babylonia areolata | reverse complement strand
TACAGTACAATACAGTACAGTATAATACAATACAATACAGTACAGTACAATACAGTACAATACAACACAGTACAATACAATATAGTACAGTATAATACAATACAATACAGTACAGTACAATACAGTACAATACAACACAGTACAATACAATACAGTACAGTATAATACAATACAATACAGTACAGTACAATACAGTACAGTACAATACAGTACAATACAATATAGTACAGTACAATACAACACAGTACAATACAATATAGTACAGTACAATACAATACAGTACAATACAATATAGTACAGTACAATACAACACAGTACAATACAATATAGTACAGTACAATACAACACAGTACAATACAATACAGTACAGTGCAGTACAATACAATACAGTACAATACAGTACAATACATTACGGTATAATACAATACAATACAATACAGCACGGTATAATACAATACAATACAATACAGTACAATACAGCACGGTATAATACAATACAATACAGTACAATACAGCACGGTATAATACAATACAATACAATACAGTACAGTACAATACAATACAGTACAGTACAATACAGTACAGTGCAGTACAATACAATACAGTACAATACAATACAATACAGTACAGTACAATACAGTACAATACAATACAATACAATACAGTACAATACAGTACAATACAATACAGTACAGTACAATACAGTACAATACAATACAATACAGTACAGTACAATACAATACAGTACAGTACATTACAGTACGGTATAATACAATACAATACAATACAGTACAATACAGTACGTATAATACAATACAGTACAATACAATACAGTACAGTACAATACAATACAATACAGTACAGTACAATACAGTACAGTACAATACAATACAGTACAGTACATTACAGTACGGTATAATACAATACAATACAATACAGTACAATACAGTACGTATAATACAATGGCTCACTGAGAGAACTCTGCCCCGACGAGAACTGAAAGATGACAAAATCCATGTCCCCACCTCTGTCACCTATATGTGTACCTGTTTATGTCGTGGGGGGGGTTTTGTGATGGAAGCTGTGCATGCATGACTGGACCCTCTCTCTCTCTCTCTCCCTCTATATATATATATATATATATATGTGTGTGTGTGTGTGTGTGTGTGTGTGTGTGTGTGTGTGTGTGTGTGTAAGAGAGAGAGAGAGAGAGAGAGAGACAGACAGACAGACAGAGAGAGAGCTTGCGTGTGTGTATGTTTGTGCGCGTGTGTGTGTTTGTGTACTTTCAAGAGAGTGAGTGGTCGATTTGTGTGTGTGTGTGTGTGTGTGTGTGTGTGTGTGTGTGTGTGTGTGTGTGTGTGTGTGTGTGTGTGTGTGTGTGTGTGTGTGTGTGTGTGTAAAGGAGTGAGAACGATTTACTGAGTTGTGTTGTATTGCACTGCATTGTACTGTGCTACTTGTACTGTGTCAGAAGCGTTTTCCCTTTGACCCGATTCCCTGACAGACCTGAACTGCCACCTGACTCTTGCAGGCTGTTCGTCAAATTCAGTGAAAACTCGGTGTGATCAAAGACCTGGCACCCCGCCCACACTTCCCCGGTTCCTGTCTCAGACAGGCGCCACAAAGCTAGCATCACTATCACTACAAGGTTCCTGTTTCAGACAGGTGCCACAAAGCCTGCATCCCTATCACTACAAGGTTCCTGTTTCAGACAGGCGCCACAAAGCTTTCATCACTATCACTACAAGGTTCCTGTCCTAGACAGGCGCCACAAAGCCCGTATCCCTATCACTACAAGGTTCCTGTTTCAGACAGGCGCCACAAAGCCCGCATCTCCCTGACTACAAGGTTCCTGTTTCAGACAGGCGCCACAAAGTCTACATCCCTATCACTACAAGGTTCCTGTCTCAGACAGGCGCCACAAAGCCCACATCACTATCACTACAAGGTTCCTGTTTCAGACAGGCCCCACAAAGCCCACATCACTATCACTACAAGGTTCCTGTTTCTGACAGGCCCCACAAAGCCCGCATCACTATCACTACAAGGTTCCTGTCCCATACAGGCGTCACAAAGCTAGCATCACTATCACTACAAGGTTCCTGTTTCAGACAGGCGCCACAAAGTCCGCATCCCCCTGACTACAAGGTTCCTGTCCCAGACAGGCGCCACAAAGCCCACATCACTATCACTACAAGGTTCCTGTTTCAGACAGGCGCCACAAAGCTAGCATCACTATCACTACAAGGTTCCTGTTTCAGACAGGCGCCACAAAGCCCGCATCCCCCTGACTACAAGGTTCCTGTCCCAGACAGGCGCCACAAAGTCCACATCACTATCATTACAAGGTTCCTGTCCCAGACAGGCGCCACAAAGCCCACATTCCTATCACTACAAGGTTCCTGTCCCAGACAGGCGCCACAAAGTCCACATCACTATCACTACAAGGTTCCTGTTTCAGACAGGCGCCACAAAGTCTACATCACTATCACTACAAGGTTCCTGTCTCAGACAGGCGCCACAAAGCCCACATCACTATCACTACAAGGTTCCTGTCCCAGACAGGCGCCACAAAGCCCACATCACTATCACTACAAGGTTCCTGTTTCAGACAGGCGCCACAAAGCTAGCATCACTATCACTACAAGGTTCCTGTCTCAGACAGGCGCCACAAAGCCCACATCACTATCACTACAAGGTTCCTGTCTCAGACAGGTGCCACAAAGCCCACATCACTATCACTACAAGGTTCCTGTCCCAGACAGGCGCCACAAAGTCCACATCACTATCACTACAAGGTTCCTGTCCCAGACAGGCGCCACAAAGCTAGCATCACTATCACTACAAGGTTCCTGTCTCAGACAGGCGCCACAAAGCCCACATCACTATCACTACAAGGTTCCTGTTTCAGACAGGCGCCACAAAGCTAGCATCCCTATCACTACAAGGTTCCTGTCTCAGACAGGCGCCACAAAGCTAGCATCCCTATCACTACAAGGTTCCTGTCTCAGACAGGCGCCACAAAGCTAGCATCACTATCACTACAAGGTTCCTGTCCCATACAGGCCCCACAAAGTCCACATCCCTATCACTACAAGGTTCCTGTCTCAGACAGGCCCCACAAAGTCCACATCCCTATCACTGGAAGGTTTCATGATTTGACATTGTTGTTAATCGTTCATCTGAACGACCATGGCCATGTCAGGACTGGAAAAAAAAAATCAAACGTGTTAAACACAGATGTCTGTGACGTCTGAAAATATAACTATGACACACAACACAGTTCATGACTTACGTTTAGCATTAACCTTCTTTAGGAAAAAACACACACCACCTAACCAACCTTCAAAATCACACAAAAATGCATAAAAAGACCTAACAGGCAAATAATACCACAGAATAGACAGCGAGTACCAGTTTGAGTGTTTACAATATCTGCACATAACCGCCAGAGCAAAGCAGCACAGATAGAATACCATATACAACGGAAAGAGAGAAAAAAAAAGTGTTGAAGCTTGCTGCCGGGAAAGGGGAGGGGGGGGGAGTGGGCAGTATAAACAGTAGACAACAGTGAATCCCAGCGCGCAAACTACAACAAGAAAGTATACATAACCCACACTTTCTGAAAGAAAAATGAACAGTATTAGTGTATGATAGTATGGGCTTGACTTAAGACACTAGTTAGCAATGAGTGAACCATACATATGAGATAAACAAATTTTAGATAATTTCTGGACATATGTTATATATTATATATAAGGGTCTCTTCAATGCATGCGTCACAAACTTACACCAGAACCAATACCTCAAACGTATTCACAATATCTTGAATGAAACTAGATGTAGTAGTTTCTGGTTAAACCAACACAGTCTTGAAGTACAATCCACTTGGTTCAAAGAGAAAGTTAAGTGTTGTTTAAAAGATCAGTTTTTTGCGAGACTGGTACAGACATACAGATAATGATACTATGTTTATCAGTTACAGGATTTTAAGCCAAATTTTGGTCAAGATGCTTACTCTACTCTGTTACCAAATAACTGTGTTATTCAGTTAATTAAGTTCAGAACAACCAATAATGCTTTGTCTGTTGATAGTCAGCGCTTCGACAATTCACCTAGAAACGAAAGAATCTGCGATAAATGTTCCACACAAACGACATTGCTGATGAGTTTCACTGTTTGTTTGTGTGTCCTTGTTTTGAAAGTGACGGACAAAAGTGTTTACCTAGGTATTAAAGAAGCCACCCAAACTCCATTAAATTCCACTTGTTTTCTAAAAAGAAGAAGAAAAACATCAACAACCAAAAAACAACAAACAAAAAAACCAACAAAAAAAAAAACGAAAAAAAGAGGAATGTTGTTAAAACTTAAGGGACTTGTTTCTTCATGTGGTTCCTTTTTTTTTTCTTTTTTTCTTTTTTTTTTTAATGTATTTATCTATTATTTTTTCCCCTCCCCTCCCTCCCTCCCAAGGCCTGACTAAGCGCGTTGGGTTACGCTGCTGGTCAGGCATCTGCTTGGCAGATGTGGTGTAGCGTATATGGATTTGTCCGAACGCAGTGACGCCTCCTTGACCTACTGGAACTGAAACTGAGTTATGTCTGTTGTTAATGGATGAGGATAAATTACCGATTAGTGTGTATCTATTTGTTTGCGCTAATGTTGTTTTTTTTTCTGTGTGTGTGTGTGTGTGTGTGTGTGTGTGTGTGTTCTTTTGACATCACTGTTTTTGTTTGTACGGTATGTGTAAAAGATTAGGGTATGTAACCTTTTCAATACCCCCTTGGGACACAAGAAATCAACTTTTTGCCTTGCCTTGCCTGGACTGTTAACAAGTCGTTAAAGCTGCCTTCACTCTCCCCCTTCAATCCCCACCACACCACCCCCCACCTCACCCCCGACCTTTCTCCACGCATTGTTTTGTTTGTTTGTTTGCTTGTTGTTGTTTTTTTACCTTCTCGCTTTGCTTGGTTTGTCTCTTCCGCGCTGTTTTGTTC
>NC_134881.1:50292933-50358922 GCF_041734735.1 Babylonia areolata | reverse complement strand
TTCTGAAGAACTAAAAACAGGACACAGAAAAATGACAGACTTTCTACAATCACAGACAGTCTGCGAACTAAATTGGTTTTGCTGTCAGTTGACAGTAATGCCTTGAGAACCAAAATAAGTGACTAAATCGGTTGGGTTTAGATCCACACCAAGCACACCAACATTTTTTAACAGCTTCTGCAGAACTAAAAATAGCACATAGAAACATGACAGGCGTTGTATTTGATCACAGACAGTCTGACAAAAGTTACTGACTGTGCGAATCAAATAGGTATGCTGTTAGTCTGCAGTAATGCATTGAGAACCAAAGCAGGTGATTGAACCAGCCGGAATTAAATCACTTTACCCTATCCTCAGTTGAGCAGTAATCTCTCACAACTGGTACTTAATACAGCAGAACTGCTTTTTACAATGTAAGACTATTAGTCAAGTATGTGTGTGTGTGTATATATATATATATATATATATATATATTGATACAATTTTTTTTAAATGCTTTTTTTTCCCAGGCTAGGTCCTGCGTGCTGGATGTGGGATTACTTGAGGCGCAGTGCACAAGGTGGCTTCTTCTTGCCATTGTCTGGCGGTATTGACAGCTCCTCCACTGCCTGCCTAGTGGCCTCCATGTGTCACCTGGTGGTTGAAGCTGTTAGTAATGGCCGTGAGTGTTCCATGTTCTGGAGGATCCATACTTTGTGTCATGTTGATGTTTATTTTCTCCTCATTGTGTCAGTCCAAAGATAGTAGTTGAAGGAAGAGAATTGAGAACTGTACATATGCCAGCCCAAAACCATCAAACTAGCTGGTCATAGCACATGCTTAAGAAAAGCATCCATATCTCTGGAGATCACCAGTAATGCTGTTCGACTTCAAGCTTTTGGTGGTTCAGTTTTAAATTTATGTATTTGGTTCGATTTTGTCTGCAGTCAACAGAATTTAGAACTTTCTTTAAACACAAACCCAGCTTTGAAGTCACAAGACCAAGAGAAAAGATTTTGATTTTGGACAGTACCCAAACCGTATCAGCTTTTCAACAAATGCTTAGAAAGTGATTCTGATTGTGAGAAATCATGGTATTGGCACAGTCATTAGTAAAAGGCATTCTTTTACATTGTATAAAAATGTGTGACCAGTTCTGTTTCAGACAAATTAGATGAACCAATGTTTGTGTATAGTAAGGTCAGTATTTCCAAAAACTTAGAGGCATCTAAACGATTCATCACAAAGTGGTTCTCCAACAGGAAAAAATCTACTATCTGGTTATGTACAGAGTAAAGATTGGAATTATGTCCAGAATGAATATTTCTATGATCATTTCTGATGTTTATTTTTCTTTCTTTTTTTTTTATTAAGAAAAAAAGGTGATGTCATAGAATAGTCATTGACTGTACAATAGTTGATTTATTTCAGTTTTCTTTTGGTACAAAGGAATTGGTCAACTGAAGAATCACAATTTAAAAAGAAAATATTTTTCTGAAAAGTGTTCACAGGAATGTTTGTAAGAATCTTGCACAGATTTAGGGTGCATGCTGGTGTTGGTTGATGATACCATGGCATATTTGTTTGGTTGCAGGAAAGTCAGTGTTGACAGATGTCCAGCGCGTAGTCGGGCAGTCAGACTATGTGCCCAAAGACCCTCGAGAGCTAGCTGGTCTTATCTTCACCACATGTTACATGGGCTCAGAAAATTCCTCCAACGAGACACGAAACAGAGCAGCTCAGCTTGCTCATCAGATTGGCAGGTTAGTAGACTTTCACAGCAGTGCAGTCCAGTTGGTGTACCATGATTTTTGGCCTACAAGGCATGCAGCGCATTAGGCGCATCCCTTGAATTTACAGGCATGAGATTTTTCCGACTGTAGTCGGATTTCCGACTGAAAATTGGCTCCAGAGGCCATTTTTGAGATTCGCATAAATCCGTTGAGAAAATCGGAGGGGTGGAGGGGGGGTGAGTTTTTTTCCGACCCACGAAGGTTGCACGAACGTTGTCCGACCGATCAACAAGACAGACCCACAGTGTTTGCTAAAATGCCCATGTTTGGATAAGTGAACCAATTCAGAATAAGTGTTCCGTTGCTCCTCTGTCATCATTCAGCTTATCCTTATTCGGTCGGGATTACAAAACTCACTTGCGGGCTTCACGACTTGCAAAGATACCTGATTTCGTTGATCGTCTTCAGTCATTGACAAAATGAGAAAACTCACAAAGGATTAGAGGATTTTTGCAGCAGAGATCAATAAAGGAGTGAATAATAAATGGAACTGGGTCTGGCAAGATGAGATCGTGAAAACAGAAGTGAAGAATAAAAAAAAAAAAAAACTTTACGGGTAGGCGACGTCATTCACAAAATGGACACTGCGGGCAAGGCCAAGTGCAGTTGGTGTCAGATTGTATATGAGTGCAACTCTTCAGTCTAGGCACAGAAATCTGTTTTCACATTTGCATTAAAAATGGAGCGTCCGTTTTCTAGAAGAAAAAAGAAAGAATGAAAAAGCTGATGGGCTGTTCTATATCGTTTACCGATGATCTGTCAAAAATGAAAACGGAATGCTCATTCAAAAGCGTTGTTGGTTGACCCCTTGAAGTCCGAAAGTTTCCTAACGCACTGTGAAAAGCACGCACGCGCGCACATGCGCGGCACAGACATTTGAGCGCGCGCACACACACACAAACTTGCGCACACGCACAGATACATCAGTGCGCGCGGCGGTGGGTACATCTGCTTGACCCTCTGTTCATTCAGCAGAAGCTGCCAACCTTTGCCACTGTATGCACAAGTAACATTCAGTGTTGAAACAGAAACTTTGTAGCAACTTATTGACGTCAGTGTCTTTTCTGACACAGCCGACCTTCTGTAGTACAGACAGTTCATGGCAAGAGTCAGTGTATTTAGATTTGAGACCTATTGCCGGCCAGATTACCAAAGTCACACACAGCAGAATTGAATGTGCGTGCGCGCGCGCACACACACACACACACTTTGAAAAAAAAACCACATGACTGCATTCACATATACACATACTCTTTCTTATTTTATCTCTCTCTCCTTCACACTTGCACATGTGCACGCATAATATTATGAGCACTCACACAATCACACAGAGCTTAATAATATGCACATACATGTGCACACTCACACACACTTCTCTTTCAAGCACACACACACGGAGATTGAACACACACACACACACACACACACACACACACACACACACACACACACAGAATTGTATTTAAAGCAATGCACAC
This sequence comes from Babylonia areolata, assembly GCF_041734735.1. NCBI lineage: Eukaryota > Metazoa > Mollusca > Gastropoda > Neogastropoda > Buccinidae > Babylonia > Babylonia areolata. The sequence goes on along the minus strand of NC_134881.1, from coordinate 50,355,672 downwards.
ATACAAACTTGCACTTTTTCCTCCCACCTTCTCCCCTCTCTCTCTGTCTCTTTGTCCCTCTTGCCCTCTTTCTGTTTCTCTCTCTCTTTCTTGCATATACACACAGAGTTGTGTTGAACACACACACACACACACACACACACACACACACACACACACAGAGGGATCTATTGAATTTGAAAGCAGTGCATACACATGCACAAATATAACTTGCATTCTTTCCTCCTACCATCTCCCCTCTCTTTCTGTCTGCCTCCCTCTCTGTCTCTCTCTTGTTTATACACACAGTTGAATTGAAACCACACATACACACGCATGTGCACATTCATGCTCGCTTGCTGTCTCTCTCTCTCTTTCTTTCTCCCCTGAACACACACACACACACACACACACACACACACTCACACACAGTCCATGCTGGGGAACTCTCAGCGGATCCATCCGCTATTTTCAGCAGAAGAGCAGTTGATTTCAGAGAGAAAAAAGTCACTCCGAAACCCCTCGCCCCCCCCCCCCCCCTTGCGCAGACTTCGCTTTCATGATTTGCTGAGGTACCCCTCCCCTCTCTCTTTGAGTCTCCTACCAGTACTGAGGGAATGGGGGTGGGGGGAGGAGGAGGGAAGGGTATGAAACCACTGTCAATGACTGTGGCAATTTTGGCATTGAGCCAAGACGCTGACAACTAGCTCCAGCTGAGAATCCATGACTGCTGAAAGTGATATATCCAGTCACAGACCCACCCCCTCCTCCCTCCAGTCATTCCACTTCCCCCTTTCTTTCCTCAACCAACACACATGCATGTCAGTGGAACAGAGACTACAGCTGAAGAGACCAGATGGTCAGTTATATTGGTACAGTGCAAACTTGTGTGCTAAGAACATTTTCCTTGAAAACACGCACACACACACACACACACACACACTGTCACTCACTCACTCACTGACACAAAGAGTTTAACACACAGAGAGTTGTATTTAAAGCAGTGTACATACATGAACTTTAACTCTTTCCTCCCATGTCCAGCCTGACCCCTATTCTCAATCTCTTTGTCTGTCTGTCTGTCTCTCTTTCTCACATAGAGTTGCATTGAAACCACACACACACACACACACACACACAGACACGATTTTGAAAATCATGCCCCCAAGGCTGACTTTACAGGTTTGGAAGCAAAAACACTTCAGTTTAGGAAGAATTGGACTGATTTTTTTTTGTCTTCTGTGGGTTGGAATACCTCAGCAGCATTAGTGGTCCGCAAGTGCAGATTTTATGGTTTGAAATTGAGAGAAACCTTCAGTTTCAGGCCCCCACCTTTCAGACTCAATCACAGTTTCCAAATCTCATGCCTGATTTAACAATAAAAATTTAATTTTGAACTCGTATAAGGCGCATACATCAGATAAGCCGCAAAGTGAAAGTCCTCTATTTTGTCTCTGCTAACAGCAGATGTTGTTTTCCAAGTAGTTATATCATCTTCGGAAAACTGGATCGGAATCCAACTCGTTATCATATGCTTGTTGACTGGGCTCTGTTGCTGCATTTATCTGCTCTGTTATCTGCTGCTTTCTTTTCTATTTTTCACACATTTTTTTTTATATACATTTTTACAGCCTTCAGTCGAATGTACACTGTTGTAAAGCCCCAGTTCATTAACTTGTTCAGTCAGAATCCAGTCTTTTCAGTCCCGTCCTCCATTTTGCTTTGCGTTCTGCTATCGATTTCTCTACTTTTGCACCCATGAATTTATTCCCAAATCAGACACTGCTCTTTTTTCATGTTTAAGGGTGAACTGTGATCAAGTTCAGTTGAAATATTGTGTGATATGTGATTTGGTTTCAATTTGATTTGATGGTGAACATGAACCATGTCGAATCGAACAGTGGCAAGACCGAAGTATTGCTGTTCATTGTGATCATGAACGTTTATTGTGATTAGCGATGTTGTCATTATTGAGTTTGTTGTGTCAAGTGGCCCTGCTTGGTGGTCAGAGTTTAGTTTTCAGGCACAGATAGGGCGCATACAGCTGATGGGACACAGGGTTCAGATTTGAGTTTTAAAATAGTGCCTTACAGGCTGAAAATTACGGAAAATACATTTATGAGTGATGGCTATGGTCCTTATAATTATGGTCAGATTATTCTGATATTCTCTATGTGTAGGCATATGGCTAGCTTATGAAAATGCCAGCCATTTATCAGATGTAAGTTGGGACTGGTAATTTCCTTCCTCAAGTGAAGTTCATTTATCCCCTCAGCAACATGTCAAACATCAGAGTGATTCACCACAATCAGATGTATGCCATTGAAATGAATCTGGTTCAGAAAGGGGGTTACAAGATCAAGAGAAATCAGACAGAAATATAAGCTGAGTGGCTAGGTCATTGACTTGAATCCCTTGTATTTGTGAGGCCTGTGGTTTGAGTCCAGGGATGCATATTCTTACAGTCCCAGGTCAACATACATTCTGACCTGTTAAGATTTTGGAGGAAAATCGGCATATATGTAAGACGTGTATACATGTGGAAAGAAAAAAAGGGGAGAATAGGAAGGTGGTGTTGGATTGTAGTGACTTACACCCAGGAGGTCTTTGCGCGAATTTCACTCAGAGAAAACTGTTGTGACTGAAGAGCAACACAAGACAATACAGTACAATACAACACAGTGCAATGCGATGCAACACAATACAACATTGTGATGCAGTAAAAATTACAATGCAAGAGAAAATTGGTTGAATATGAAAAGTGTGCAAAGCAAAATAGTTGTGTTCAAAAAAGGCCTAAGAGAGCAAGATTTCATGAAGGCCTGCTGCAAGAAATGAAAAAGGGTGTTCCTCAGTTTCATTAAATGGGTTACCTATGGTGGGTCACATCATGCTTCAGTTCATTGCAACTAAGAGGGGTCTCATGCAACAAAGTTTGTGTTGCATGCAGCAATATCAACTGTTCCAGTTTCCATGATATTATTATTACTATTATTATGAGCATTTACGCCTAATCTTGAAAGTAAGCCCTAGGTGTTTACAAATAGAACATATACATAAATATCAAAATGAAAAAAATTGAACACAAGATAGCAAACATTATTAAAAAATTATTCACCCCCTCCACACACCCACACCCACACCCACAACACACACTAGCACACATGCACACACACACACAAGTCATAGCACAGGATCATAAATAGTACACAATCCAAAATACAACCAATGAATTTTTAAACTATCAAAACTCACTCACTCACTAATAGTCACTGTAGTTCATACTGGAGAGGGATGAGCTGTTGAGAATTATTCATGAGGGGAAAAGGTGGGTCTTCAGACTGGATTTAAAAGATTGCAGTGAAGATGAGCGATGGAGAGGCTGAGGATGTCGATTCCAAAGAATGGGAGCTTGGTATGAAAAACTGCATTGGCCATACCTTTTGGTTCGAGCAGAGGGGATCAGAAGCATGCGGGTGTCAGAAGAAGAGCCGAGTTGGCTTGAGGGTATATAAGGATGAATGTGATCAGAAAGATACTGTGGACCAGATGCTGCAGTGGACTTGAAACAAAGAGAGATGACTTTGTAAATAATTCTTTCTTACACTGGGAGCCAGTGTAAAGCATGAAGGAGTGGAGAGACGTGATCAAATTTAAAGAAATGAAAGACAAGACGAGCAGCATGGTTCTGGATTTTCTGAAGCCTAGCAGTGAGATAGCTTGGTGAACCAACAAGCAGGAAATTACAATAATCCAGGCAGGACAGCACAGAGACACAGAAGAGAGTTTGGGTTGCATCTTCAGTCAGGAGATGATGAATGGATGCAATTCTGCAAATTTCAAAGTAACACAGTTTGCATAGATTTGCAGTATGCTGCTGATAGGAAAGAGACTGGTTGAGTATGACACCAAGATTACGGACGGAAGAGGAAAGAGGAATGTCGGTGCCACTGAGAGAGACTGAGGAAGGAAGAGAGACTGAGTGGCAAAGTATTGGTGGAGTGATTATCATGATTTCAGTTTTATCCTCATTTGATTTTAGCTTATTTTCATTCATCCATGTCTTCAGATCAGATATGCAGGCCTGAGTAGAGTCAATGAGAGAGGTAAGGAGAGACAGAGGTCCTGACAGAAGCTACGGTGGGACAACGAATGATGACTGACAATGGTGGAAATCGGTTGTATAACAAACACAATGGGCCCAAGCACAGAGCCTTGTGGCACACCAAACTGTATGTCAGAAGGGGAGGACGAATGACTGCAAACAGAAACAACATTGGACCGATCAGACAGATAAAAGTGGAACCATGAGAAGCAAGATCGCAGATTCCAAAAGTGCGTTTCAGACGGTTGAGGAGAATCTGATGATCAACAGTATCAAAGGCAGCTGAAAGATCAAGGAGGGAGAGAATACTATCTAATGAAAAGCTCCAGCTGGACCACATGACAACATGATGACAGGCAGTGATGGAAATCAAACTGAACTTTGTGGAAACCAAACTGATAGACTTGTGTCATGATGACCAAAATTTGCAGGGTATTTCTTCAATGATTTTGTGTAACAGAATACATAGGGCAGGTCCTTTATCTTCTATAACTACAGGTGCATGGCAAGCCAGAATTTGCCAGTAGAGTTTCAAATCAAGGAGCTGTTCAGCTATCTGTGTCAAATGAATTTACAGTGATTAGGGATATGCTGCATACAAAAATGATAACAAGCAAGGGCTTTATGTTTCTACATGTGAGCGTTTCATGACAGGAATGTGTTGCGATCTGTTGGTCCTGTCTTGTGTGAAAGGTCAAGGTAATGACAGAAAGATCCCCAAGATGTAATACAGCACATGAAAGATAATGTTTCAAGTATAAAGGCTGTCTGGTCAACACAGACCAAAGAGCAAAGGTAGTGGGAAAAGAATATCTTTTCAGGAAAGGTACTTGATAAAAATATGTCTTGAAATACATCCACAGGTAGCTTTTTTTTCTGGATATTGTCTTTTCTTACATCCAGAAAGAACTTTAGAAATATAACATTTTCACACACACTCGCACTCTCTCCCTCTCTCTCTCTCTCTCTCTCTCTCTTACATACATACATACAAACATGCACAGCAGAAGCATTCCCAAGTCTTGATTTTAGTCTAATGGGTAGAAAATTGTTGACTTGTTTATAAGAGATACTTCAGCTAATGGCACATGACCTTTTTCATAAATTCCATTGTGTGTTGTTTTTTTTTTTGTTTTTTTTTCTTTTCTTTTTCTGTTCCATGTATGCAGTCACCATCTGAGTATAAATATCGACATGGCAGTGTCAGCTTTGTTGAAGATTTTCTCCACTGCAGTGAGTATGGTGCCACGGTTCAGAGTCCATGGCGGCAGCTTACGAGAAAACTTGGCTCTCCAAAATGTTCAGGTGAGATTAATGTTTTGTAATACAGATTTTTGTTTTGCTAACCATTCTGACTGACTTTTTTCCTGAAGCAAAACATACAAAACATTCTTTGGTGTAAAATTCACTCTTAATGTCATATAATTATTCTCTACAGAAAGTGAAGATACAGGCAATGGTGTGGGGACACTATAGATGGCTGGTAGACACATAAGCTGTACAGAGTTCCTGGGGAATGATTTTGGTCAGTTTTGATTAGAACAAAATTATGTGATAAGCTTGAAGTGATTGTTGTGCAGGCGCGAGTGAGAATGGTCCTGGCTTACCTGTTTGCTCAGCTGTCGTTGTGGGCCCGGGGTCGCTCTGGGGGTCTGCTGGTGTTGGGCTCGGCCAATGTTGATGAAAGGTGAACTGGGTGTCTTTCTCTTTTTCTGCCCCTCCTCTTCATCCTGTCTGTCTCTCAGGATGCACTGTTTCCTTGGACAGTCTGTGTGCCGTCTCTTTGGCTGGAAGAGTCTTTTTTTTTTCCTTTTTTTTAACTTTTTTTAAAAATTTTCCAAAAACATGTATACAATACAGAGAATAGTATGAAACAAATAATATACAACGAACAGTAGCATCTTCCACTACAGAGAGAGAGATAAGACAAAATAAAATAAAACAGACTATAGCAAGGCAAAACAAATCTGTAACAACAACATCAACAGCAATAACAACAACAACAAACAAACAAACAAAAAAAACAAAAAAAAGGAAGATTTGTCCAATCATTCAATCAATCAATGCTTACACCTTAATGATTGTAGTAATCATGGTGATTTAAGATGACATTAATAGTAAATAGCCTGGACCAGTTGTGACATAGCAACAGCATCAAATGTATCAACTATTACAGTAATGGTATCTAGGGTAAGGCGAAAGCGAGTGGTGGCATTATAATATCATAATAATAATGAGCATGAGTATACCACTTCTGCATTATTGGAAAAGAAAGCTTGTAGCTGATCACATTGTAAAGACAACAGCAACCATAAAAGTTTAAAAAATAAACAAATAATACATATGAGAAATAAATAAAGACATGTTAGTACAAAGTAAGGACTGTTATACAGAATGGTAACTATGGAACATGTGAAATTATGATTAAGTAACAGTTTCCATAATTGGAAGGTAACTGTTCCACTTTGTACGGAAAGCATGATGGTTCATTAGTATATAAGATGCATGTTCTTCGATTTTGTATCTGCATCTGAGCTGTGTTTTAAATGCATTGAGTTGTGGTGGTTGTTTATTGAATTTGCATTTGTACAGAAAGTTTTTGGCAAGTAAAATAATAAAATCTAAAATGTCATCTGTAGCAAATGCGTGTGAGTTTCCAAATAAAACTAATTCTTCACATAATTGGGCATTATATACATTATTGGATTTGTTATTAATATCAGTTTGGAAAGCAGTCCAAAATCTCTGCACAATCTCACATCTCCAAAAAAGGTGTTCAATGGTTTCTGGATGTGATCCACAGAAGCTACATTTATCATTATGAGAGATATTCATCTGTTTCAGTGATTTGTTTGTTGCAATAATCCTATGAACTAATCTTATTTGAAACCATTTTTAAGTTAACGTCACTTATTTTGTGTATTTTGTGAAATGTCTGTTTCCAATTAATGTTCAGTTGCAACAAATCGTTCAATTTCTTACAGCATTTAGGGGTCGTATTGTTTTTAACTAGAGTATCGTAATAAACTTTTGTTCCTTTTTTCACTGAATATATCATTTGTAATGATTTTCTCATCTGCAAAGCAGTGTTATTATCAATTTTAATGTTTAGGTTTTTTATATAATTTCTAACTGACCTTATGCAACCATTTAAAGTAAGGAAATTTGTTATATTTCCATGCTTTTGACTAAAATCTTCATAGGAAAGGAAACTGCTGTCCCCGTGTACTAGATGAGAAATATTCCAGACCCCCTTTTCCATCCAGTTTCTGTATGATAAAATCTTACTTCCAATTTTAATATTTTGGTTCAGAAAGATTGGTTCTGCTAAAACTTCTTTACTACTTAATAGTGGGACCTTCTGACAAAATTCTTTGTAGGCTTGGAAAACATGAATCCAGAACTTATTCTTATCATTAGGTGTTGGTAGACAGGGTCCATATCTATCAATATCTTTGATAACTGGATTGCTTTCTTTTATTATTATTGTCCATTTATGGTTTGAAAACTTTAATTTACTTATCCAGCTCAGTTTAAGACCTTTAATAAATTGTTTGATGTCAAACATTCCTAATCCTCCTAATATTGTACTTTTAATTACTGTTCTACTTATTCGATCCTGTTTTTTGTTCCAAATAAACTTGAAACATGCCTTCTGCAGTTCATCAATATATTCATCAGGTGGATTTGGTAGAAACATCCATAACTGGGTTATTTTTGATAAAATCAGTGACTTGAGAACAGCTATCCTTCCTAAAGGGGTAATCGGTCTTTTTATCCATATTCTAAATAACATTCTAATTTCAGACATTTTGTCTTTATAGTTTAATTCCTCACATTCTTCTAAATCAACAGTAAACCACACTCCTAAGATTTTAAATTTTGGTGGGTTCCACACCATTTTTAAATGAGGTAGATATCTAATTTGACATTGTTTTCTGCTACCCAGCCATATTGCTTGAGTTTTACCTGTATTCATAAATAATCCTGAAAAACTACTAAATGAGTCGGTTGTCCTTATGATCTCCTCAAACGATATTCTATCTCCTTTGGTCATCAGTTGGGTGTCATCTGCAAACTGTGCAATTTTATGATCTGTATTGTTAATATTAATACCTTTAATCAGTTTATTTTCTCTTATCATTATGCCAAGGATTTCAACACATAAAAGAAATAAGTAGGGTGAAATGGGATCACCTTGACGACATCCTCTCTCTACTGGAAACCAAGAAGACGCCGTTCCGTTTACTACTACTGCTGATTTAATATTTTGATAAAAAGTACTTATCCATCTACAGAAGACTGGACCAAATCCAAATGCTTTTAACACTTTCATCATGAAAGTGAAGTCAACAGTATCAAACGCTTTTTCAAAATCTATACAAATCAATAAACCAGGCAACTGCTTTGAATTTAAATAATGAATCATATCATATATTAATCTAATATTGTCACCAATAAATCTGTTAGACATAAATCCTGTTTGGTCATCACTAATTAAAGAGGACAGCACAGACTTAACTCTATTTGCTAAGCTAGAAGATCCAATTTTATAAACAATATTTAATAAAGATATCGGTCTCCAGTTCTTAATAAATTCTCTTGGTTTGTCACCCTTTGGTATACAAATTATTATGCCTTCTTTCTGTGTTTGTGACAGTTCACCTTTCTTCAAACCTTCATTTAGTGACCTGACAATTAAGTATCCAAGATCCTTCCAAAAGAATTTTAAAAATTCGGCAGAAAAGCCGTCAGTACCTGGACTCTTATTGTTCTGCATGCGTTTAAGTGCCTGGGTAGCTTCTTCATAAGTAATTTCACCCTCAAGGTTTTCTATTTCTGTATTACTAAGTTTAGGCATTTCCTTAACAATATCTGCTATTTCACATGTTTGAATAAGTCTCTTTTTATATAAATGTTTATAGAAATCATGAACCTCCTTTAATATTACATTATGTTCATGGAGTTCTTCTCCTTTGTCTGTAACTAATTTCTTCATACTCTTATTTACAAAGTGCCTTTTTTCAAGATTACAAAAGTATTTTGATACTTTTTCTCCTTCTGCTATCCATCTGGCCCTTGAACGCATGAGTACTCCTTCCATCTTCTTTTTTCTAATATCTACAAGTTTTAACTTATTCTCTTCTATTCTATCATTTTCTTGACATGTTCTGACATTCCTGCTTTCTAAGTTCTGTATTTCTATTTCTAACTGTTGTTCTTCCTCCTCTGTTTTACGTTTTTTCATTGTGGCATACAAGATTGTTTTTGATCTAATCTTCATTAATAGAACATCTAACAATAATTGGTCTGATATTACAAACTGTATTTCGGACATTGGAATGTTTCTTAATTCTTCATAATTGTATACTGGAACTGCATATTCTCTAATAACTTGTTTGATTTCTTCTTTGATTTCATTTACATAATCTATATCTTTCAGTAAAGAATTGTTGAATTTCCAAAAAGATTTTCGTTTAATATTTTCACCAAATGAAAGTTTAAGAACTATCATTGAATGGAAGAGTCATTTAATGCATACACATTAGTATTCACATGTATAATTCTGTAGATTTGTTTATAATAGTGTGATATTTATCTGTTTAATAACTTTAGCTTTACTGAAAATGTATGCTTTAATTTCATTCTTTGAATTATGTTTTGACCAGTTGTTTATTGAAAGGCTTTATTTCATATTCAGTAACAGGTTGATACAAAAATCATTTAAGAATATCTTGTTTTTGTTTAATGTAAGTGTGAACTTTCGAAAGTGCACCTGTGCTGTGTGCTGTGCTGTGGCTTCTTCATACATGGAAGATTTCCTTCTTTTTCAGTCTGCGTGGTTACATGACCAAGTATGACTGCTCCAGTGCTGACATCAATCCCATTGGTGGTGTCAGCAAAACTGACCTGCGCATGTTCATTAGCCACTGTAAGGAACGCTTTGGGTTCACTTCCCTGGAAAGGTAGGATGAAGAATTTGGCTCTAATAGGCCCATTCCCATACTGTAGTTCTGTACCAATTTAGTTAAGATAGGGTGCTGACAAATTGTGCTGCTGAACTTTTTTTTACCCTTAATAAAAGCTTCTTTTCTCTGAATGATCCACATTTACCATTTCAGAGTGCAGTTGTTGTTACCAGTGATCAAAGAGCCAAATCCATACTTGTTCAGAGGTACATTTTTTTGCAGTGCGGTCATTGTCACATTCAAAGTGTAAACAATTTAGGAGGAAAACAGACAGGAAAAAATCAAATAGAACAAGAAAGAGAGAAGAAAAATTAATTTGAAAAATGGACATTTAGAGAGATGTACCATTGACTTTATGATACACATCATTTTTACATAACATTAACATTACATTAAAACCCTTAGAGAAAAAATGTTGCAGTCTTGTGATCAGTGCCTGCTTGGTATTCCAGCATTTACAGCGCTCCACCCACTGCAGAACTGGAACCACTGTCAGATGGTGAACTTGCTCAGACTGATGAGGTATGTAGTAGTTTGTGGTTAAGATTTTGTTCGTCTTCTTGTTTTGTCTGTTGTAACAGTACTTACATTTCAGGGGGTTAGGGGGTGCACGGGAGGGGTAGTACCTCTAGAGGGGGGGTTTGTCACGCTCTTCCGGGAGTGGTTTGTCCTCTGTTGGTCCCCACCGGCACCCAGCTCTCACCTATGGGTCCTAGAAGCTGCTAGCATGCGGCAGCGCCCATCCCCCGGGCAACGGCTTTGACAGGTTGGCTAAACTAGGTGAGGGCAGCCGATGGGTCTCAAACCCTCGGTGAGTTAGGGCTTGTCTATCCAAGCATGTGAAGACTGGATCCGGCAGACTCTGCGAAAGAACCTTCAAGGTTCAACGGAGAGGAAGGCGGTTGCAGCAGAGCACTGTGGAGTGCTGAGGGCAGGATGAGGCACATAGGACATCCTGCTCATCCACTGCATCCGTTTCCATCTCCAGTCGTCTTGACCTCGTCTTGCCACTGGATACAGACGGTCTTGGACAAGAGAGTGAGGTCGACAGTGCACAACTCCTCCTCACTATAAACAAAGTCATCGTGCAAGTCATCAGTCATCCTTCATCCCATACCATCATTTTCTCCAAGCCCTGCGGCGACAGGTGAGCGACGAAGCGACAGGTGGGGGTACACAGGCAGTCGTAGCTGCCGACCTGCACACAGGCGGCTCAGGCCATAGGGTCATTTTTCAACGACTGGAGCAGCGGTGGAAATCGGCAGCCCCCTGAGTGACTGAGCAGCCCTCTTCAGGACAGCACTGCTCACCTCCATGAGGAAGGGTCTAGAAAAGGTGCCCTAAACATTGCCTGCTCCACACCACCCTAGTCAGCATACCGCGGCTGACGGAGACCCTACTCAAGCGGTCGACACACAAAGGAAAGAAAGAAGAAAACAAGGAGCACTCCATTGACCATTGCCACATGGAACGTGCGTACGCTTCTGGACAGAGGCGACTCGGACAGACCACAGAGATGCACAGCACTCATTGCAAGTGAACTAGCCAGGTACAACATTGGCATCACTGCCTTAAGTGAAACCAGACTGGCAGAAGAAGGCGAACTCTGTGAGTGAGGCACAGGCTACACCTTCTTTTGGAGTGGTCGTGGACCTGAAGAGAGGCGTGAGGCTGGAGTTGGCTTTGCAGTGAAGACAACCCTCGTTGGCAAGCTGGCTGGCCTCCCTATAGGAGTGAATGATCGCCTGATGACGATGAAACTCCCTTTATGCAACGGGAAGAAGTTTACCACCATTGTTAGCGCCTACGTGCCCACCATGACCAACCCGGATGAGATCAAGGACAAGTTCTACGAGGACCTGAACGCTGTCATCACCACTGTTCCCAACGCAGACAAGCTCATCCTTCTTGGTGACTTTAACGCGAGAGTTGGCTGTGACAGCACCTCCTGGGAAGGCGTGATCGGGAAGCATGGGGTTGGTAACTGTAACAGCATTGGCCAACTACTTCTCCAGACATGTGCCGAGCACGACCTTCTTATCACAAACACCATCTTCTGCCTCCCTACCCGTAACAGGACGTCATGGATGCATCCTCGCTCTGGGCATTGGCATCTCTTCGACTTTGTCATCTTCAGGAAGAGGGACAGGTAGGATGTACGAGTCACAAGGGCCATGTGCGGCGCCGAGTGCTGGACAGACCACCGCCTTATCATCTCCAAACTCAACCTCCGCATCCAGCCCAAGAGACGGCCTCAGGGCATGAAAGCACTCAAACACCTGAATGTCAACAAGCTGGAGCTAAGCAACATCAAGCAGAGCTTTGCTGACACCCTGGAGGAACGCCTTGAGTCCACCGTGCTGGACAACCAGAATGTGGAGGCAGCATGGGGCGCACTGCAAGAGACGGTGTACAACACTGCCATGGAGTGCCTGGGGCCTTCTGTTAGGAAGCTTAAAGACTGGTTTGACGAGAACTGCACTGAGATCAAGCAGCTGCTAGAAGACAAACGCCAAGCCTACAGAGACTACATTGAAGATCCCAAGTCACAGTCAAAGAAAGACATACTGAAGAGCGCACGCAGCACCATCCAGCTGAAGCTGCAGCAGATGCAGGATTCCTGGTTGAGCAACAAAGCTGATGAGATCCAGGGCTTTGTAGACAGGAACGACATGAAGAACTTCTATAACGGCCTGAAAGAAGTCTACGGTCCCATCACCTCCGGATCTGCTCCACTCCTCAGTGCTGATGGTTCTACCCTGATCACTGACAAGGACGAGATCCTTGAGAGATGGGTTGAACACTTTGACAGCGTACTAAACCGCCCCTCCACCATCAATGACGAAGCTATCGACCGACTCCCCCAGGTGCCAGTCAGTGAGTCGTTGGATGCCATTCCAACTTTGGAGGAGACCCAGAAAGCTATCCGTCTGCTATCCAATGGCAAAGCCCCTGGCTCAGACTCCATTCCAGCTGAGGTCTACAAAGAAGGTGGTATGGCACTGACTGAGAAGCTTCATCAGCTGTTCCAGCTCATCTGGCAGCATGAGGCAGTTCCACAGGACTTCAGAGACGCTTCCATCATACACCTGTACAAGCACAAAGGAAATCGTCAGGCCTGTGACAACCATCGTGGAATATCCCTGCTGTCCGTCACAGGCAAGACTCTGGCCAGAGTGCTACTCATAGCGCACCTTGAGCAAGGTCTCCTACCAGAGAGCCAGTGTGGCTTCTGGAAAGAACGCGGGACTATCGACATGGTGTTTGCTGCCAGGCAGCTCCAGGAGAAGTGTCAGGAACAGAACGCCGACCTTTACTCCACGTATGTCGATCTGACCAAGGCCTTCAATACTGTTAGCAGAGATGGCCTTTGGAGAATCATGGCAAAGTACGGGTGTCCCAGAAAGTTCATCACCATCATACGGCAACTACACGATGGGATGCTGGCCCGAGTCCAAGACAATGGAGAGACTTCAGAACCATTCCCTGTCTCCAACGGAGTCAAGCAAGGGTGTGTTCTTGCCCCCACCCTGTTCAGTCTCATGTTTTCAGCCATGCTGACAGATGCCTTCAGAGACGCTGACGTAGGCATTGGCATCAGGTACCGCACAGATGGCTCACTCTTTAACCTCAGGAGGCTTCAAGCAAAAACCAAGGTGAGGACAGACACCGTCAACGACTTCCTGTTTGCTGATGACTGCGCTCTCAACGCTGCCTCCAAAGCTGACATGCAACACAGTGTCGACAAGTTCTCTGCTGCCTGTGACAACTTTGGCCTCACAATCAGCACAAAGAAGACTGAGGTGATGCGCCAGCCAGCTCCAGAAAAGCCTTACGTTGAACCAAACATCTTCATCAACGGGCAACGACTGAACGCGGTGGACAAGTTCACATACCTGGGCAGTACACTCTCTCGCACAGTTGTCATCGACGACGAGGTGAATGCCAGACTCACCAAAGCCAGCGCTGCCTTCGGCAGACTCCATAAGAACGTTTGGAACAAGAGAGGCATCACCCTGGAGACGAAGCTCAAAGTATACAAGGCCATAGTTCTCACCACACTGCTCTATGGATGTGAATCATGGATGGTCTACAAACGCCACGCCAAAAAGCTGAACCACTTTCACACCCCCAGCCTCAGAAAACTTCTCGGCATAAAGTGGCAAGAGAAGATCCCTGACACAGAGGTGCTCACTCGTGCAAACTTTTTTTTTTTTTTTTTTTTTTGCTGCCTCATCATCTGCAGTTTCAGTGGCATTATTCCCATGCCGCTCATTTAGATTCCCCCATACACGGCCACACCCAGGTTCATCCATCGCAGTTCCAGCGTCGGCAGTCCACAGGGAACCATCGATGTTAGGTTGCCAGGAGGCCACACACCAGAGGAGACCCTGCACTGCTGCTGAGTCAGTTCGGTGGTGTTCAGTGGTGCCTGTTCTGTTTTAACGTACTTAGGACACCACCTACTAAGCCCCCTACTAATGACAGTAATGGCTTAGTCGCGGAGCCAGACTGAGTGAGCGTCCCTCCCAGAGTGGAGACCGCCACCACATCCCTCAAACAACAGCCCCCCATGAATCTGCCGAAACTGACGACATTGACAGGACTCACCCCAAGCACGGAAGTGGAGGGGTATCGAAACTGAGGTCACCATGAGAGCAGGGCATGAAAGGCCACAGACTTTGAGACTATTTTGTTTATATTGATGACGATGAAGGAGGAGGAGGATGACGATGATGATGACGATGTTGCTATGGAGGTCCATTTTGGTTTGGGACTGCGTGACAAGGCTGTACTCTACGTTTCCTGTCATAATGATATCCCGGCGTTAACCAGGCCTGAGAGGTAGAGACACTTGCAGTGTTGGTCAGGTAATTAGAGCAACACACCCAAAGACGCATCCTTGAAGTGGATGACACTCGACTGTGTGGTCCCAGTCTCCCCATTTAAGCCCACAGCACACTCAACTCTGGGTAGGAGCCGGCCACAGGCCGAAAAACCCACCTCCGCTGGGATTTGAACCCGCATCCTCCCAGCTGTCAGTCCGTGACGCTAACCACTTCGCCACGGCGGCTGGTCACTCGTGCAAACTTGCCCAGCATCTACACCATCTTGATGCAGGCCCAGCTGCGTTGGGCAGGCCATGTAGTTCGCATGCCAGACCACCGGCTCCCCAAGAAACTGCTGTACTGCGAACTCCAACATGGCAAGCGCTCCCATGGAGGCCAAAAGAAGCGCTTCAAAGACAGTCTGAAAGCTTCTCTGAAGGCCTTCAACATCAACCTCAACACATGGGAGCTGAATGCAATGGACAGACCAAAGTGGCATTCAGCTGTCCACAAAGGCGTCAAATCCTGTGAGGCCAACAGAATCGCTGCAGCAAAGCAACGCAGACAGGCCAGGAAAAGCAGTGCCAGCAAGTCTCCGACAGCCGCCACCATCCCCTGTCCACACTGCGTCAGAACCTTCCGGGCGCGGATTGGCCTGACCAGTCATCTGCGCACCCACAGAGCCCAACCCACCCACCCCCAGGATGACTAGATCGTCCTCGTCGATCCCGATTGACGAACCACACTTACATTTCAACACTGTGTGGGCAGTATTCCATGACATCACTAAGTGTATGTGATTGAGTCAGTCTCGGCCTGTAAAAACTAAAATCATGCAGATTACCAGCTGCGGTACCAGATTACCAGCTGTGGTACCAGATTACCCATATGTGGGCTTGATTGGTCTTTTGTTTGGTTGATTTTTCTTGATGAGGTGTGTGGATGTACCTTGTCTTTATGCATATGTGGTGGACCTCATTACTGTCGCCATTTGTAAATCTAAACATTTCTTTGTCCTTTTGTTGATATTTCTTTCCCCCTTTTCATATTTTTGTTCCTGCCTCCTACTTTTTCCAACTTCCCCTCTCTTCGTTATGCCATTTTCCAGTTCTTTTCTTTTTCCCAACATCTCTCTTACTGTCTCTTGTGATCTGTAAATTGCTGAATAACTTGCTGTGCATCTGTTTCTGTCAGCATGATTGGAAATAAAGAAACACAGACATTCAATCAGAATACTATCTCTGTGTGTGAGTGCATGACATCAGCTTTTTTGTGATAAAACATGGCAGTCTCTATTTGACCTGTGTGAGCAGCAAGACATGGGGATGACCTATGAGGAGTTGTCTGTGTACGGCAAACTGCGCAAACAGCAGACCTGTGGGCCGTACAGCATGTTCTGTAAGCTGCTGCACCTGTCCAGTGCCAAACACTCACCTGAGGAGGTAGGCACCTCTTTTGAGGGAAACATTTTACTCAGCATCGCTGTACTTTGTGTGTGTTCAGTAAGACAGTTGCTAACATTTGGAATGAAATACCTTCTCAGACAGGTGCAATAGCCAAATGGTTAAAGCTCTGCACTTTCAGTATTTAGGTCCAGGGTTTGATCCTGGTAGTAGTGCCAAGTGGATTAAAGATGGAGATTTTCCAACCTCCCAGTCAACATACATCCAGACCTGCTAGTGCCTTATTCCCCTTCATTCATTCAAAACATTAAACATGCATATTAAAGATCCTATAATGTATGTTAGTGTTAAAGTGGGTCGTGGAGACATGGATATATCCAGCATGCTGCTGCATGCACCTTCCAAAAAATGGTGTATGACTGCCTGTATGGCAAGGTAAAAATGGCCCATCTATAGAAAAGAGTAAATGTGGGAGGTGGAGCCCATGAATGCAGAAAGAAAGAAAGAAACTCCTTCTTTCCTAAAATAAGCGAAAACTTCAAATTTGTCAAAAAGTATGTTGGATAAGATGCACAATTTTTGCAGTTGTTTACAACCTTGGATGATTATCGTAAACTGCTTGCATACCAGACATACTTCATAGATTCAGTACAAGAAAGGGTGTACATAGGCTTCATGGCCTAGTCCCTTCCTTTGTAGTACAACAGCTACTTCAGTTTAAAATGAATTGGATATGGTTGGGTTCATTGAGAATTATGGCAATTTGCAAATTCACAAACCAAAAGTGCACATGGTTATGAACAGCATTGATGCACCTGTTGAATACTCTTTTCACTTTATTTTCACTTTAATGTTATGTCACAGAAGCTGTATCAAAGTGTTTATATCAAATATTGTTTTGAAACAAGACAGCTTTTGACAAGCAAAACAAAAATTCAATACACCACCATTTAATTGTCATATCAAGGGCTTTTCAATTAGTTCTGATGTGTGACATAACTTATGAAGAGATGAAAAAATGTATTACATTATGATAATCGCCGCTTTAGTCACTGCATTCACACATATTTTCAAGACCATCCGGCTGCTGAATTTTTAACTGTAAGGCAGAATGCATAGCCAGGGTGACTGCGCTTTTAAAGCCAACATTGAACTGAGCAGATGTGATTTCCGTGCAATGATTCTGTATGACTTTTTAAAAGTCTTGTCTCCAGAAGAATGCCTTTAGAGTTGTGTATGTTTTGGGAGACAGTCTTTCCATGGCCAAAGTTTTCAGGTGGAATAAAGAATTTCAGCATGGAAAACTGGCACTGGAAAATGTACTGCCATACTGGCCATCCTTACAGTAGTTACCAAGGACAACATATAACCATTGCAAAGGCTTTGATCAAGGACAATGCCAGAAGTTTACACAGCAGAAGATACAACAGGAACTGGACATTTCATTAGATCATCTGAGTACAGTTCTGCATGATCAGCTTCTTCACCTTCACTTTCACCTGTCCTATTTCCAGTTCTCTCCATTGGTTCCTGTCTCTCACATTTGAGCTCCCTCCTCATGATGATGGTTAGGAGGTCATGGGGTCCAGTGGCTTGGGTGATCTGTCAGACCTCAGTGTTTGTGATGTGCTCAGTGTAGGAGATGCCTAGTAGCTTTCAGAAGCATCTCATTTCCATGGCTCGGATCTTCTTCTGAAGGTCGGCCATGAGAGTCCACTTTTCGCAGGCATAGAGAAGCATTGATTGAACCAGTGAGCGCATAAGTTTCACTTTCGATCTCAATGTGATGTTTTCGTCTCTCCAAATGGGCTTCAGTCGAGTCAGCTGCTGTAGTCTGCGCTATTCTAGACATGACTTCTGGTTTGGAGCCTTCATCT
Organism: Babylonia areolata; assembly: GCF_041734735.1. Lineage (NCBI taxonomy): Eukaryota > Metazoa > Mollusca > Gastropoda > Neogastropoda > Buccinidae > Babylonia > Babylonia areolata. The sequence continues at coordinate 50,337,510 of NC_134881.1, read as the reverse complement.
GTGACAATTGCACCCAGGTACTTGAACCTAGATACAGATTCTGAAGACTGCCTGTTGGCTTTGATATCAATGCCAATGCTGTAGGTGTTATTGGTCATGGTCTTTGTCTTTTCTGCACTGATTTCCATTCCTTATGCCCTGGAGGTGATGTCAAGTCTTTCTACCAAGTTGGAGTGTTCGATCTCATTTCCTGGCAAGCCATTAATGTCATTGGCAAACTGAAGATTTGTAACAGTTCTGCCTCCCATGGTGATGATGCCCTCATGGTCTTCCTATGCGTTCGACATAATGCATTCCAGGAATATGTTGAATAGTGCAGGGGATAGTAGACAACCCTGTCTGACTCCAACTGTTGTCCTAAACCAGTTTCTAACGGAACTGTTGTGGAGGACTGCACTGGTTGCCTTGTCGTATAGTTGTTGGATAACTCAGATGATATTATGGCTGATTTTGTTTTTACTCAAAGTCACCCACAAAGCCTCATGCCACACTGTAAACACTATCCTGAAATCTACGAAGACATGGTATGGCAGTTGCTCGTGTTGAAGCTATTTCTTGCGTATTGTTCTCAGATTGAAAATCTGTTCAGCTTAGCATCAGCAAATGCTGGGTTCCTCACAACTTAACTGAAGAGATCAAGAGGGTCAGAGTAGAATGGTATACCTATATGCTGAGGAAACTTACTTGAGGACATTTGGGAAATTCTGACTGGTGATGAAATATGGATCTTTGAATATGATCTTGAAATCAAGCAACAGTCAGTTGTGTGGGCCTTCCCTGGTGAGGACCCACCTGTCAAGTTGAAGAGATCAAGGAGTGCTGGCAGACAAATGATGGCCAGTTTCTTCTCCAAATCTGGATTTGTAGCCTTGGTATTTCTGTGGGAAGACAGTGCCCCCCAACTGGTATGTCATCTGTTACCTACCTAAGGTCTTTGAGGAATGGTGCAAGCGCCGACCATGTAGGGTACCCAAGGCCTACTGCTCCACCATGACAACACCAGCGCTCACACGGTGGCAGCAACTCTTGACTTTCCGGCCAAAAACATGAAGTTGGTCACTCATCCGCCTATCTTGCCAGACCAGGCCTCCCGTGACTGATTTCTGTTCCCATTTATCAAGAAGCATTTGCAGTGAAGAAAGTTCCAGACCTCTGAAAATGTCTGAGCTGATTATGAGGGCGTTACCTCCACCATGTCCCAATCTGTGTGATGAGTGACTTTGACAAGTGGTTTGAGAGGATGACCCTGTGCATTGGGGCTAAGGGAGGGTACTCTGAGAAACGAGTTGTCTGCTTCTGCGTGAAGGTGTTCTCAGAAAGTCACATAACAGAATTTATTGCACAGCCTTTATTGCACTGCACCAAGAAATAAAAATAATTTTTAAAAGCCAGTAAGTCACTGAATACTGCTTTCAGACTTGGAAAAAAAAGATATTACAGATTTTTAGAGAAGACTAATGATGTTATGAAATGCAAAATTGGTATTTCATATATTCATTGTTATTGCTAGATTTGTATTTCATACAGTACATGCAGATGGATTAGGTAAATAATCTGTCATTTATTTTCATTCCTGTTCTTTCTTTCTCCTAAATACATTTTTCTATTGTTTGCTTTCATTGAGGGCATTGTCTTTTATCATTTCATGCCTTGATACTAATTTCAGTTTGTCTGTTGTCAGGTGTGAGATTTTTCCGACTATAGTCGGATTTCCGACCGAAAATTGGCTCCTGAGGCCATTTTTGAGATTCGCATAAGTCCGCTGAGAAAATCAGAGGGGTGGAGGGGGGTGAGGTTTTTTTCCGACCCACGAAGGTTGCACGAACGTTGTCCGACCGATCAACAAGACAGACCCACAGTGTTTGCTAAAATACCCCATGTTTGGATAAGTGAACCAATTGAGAATAAGTGTTCCGTTGCTCCTCTGTCATCATTCAGCTTATCCGTGTTCGGTCGGAATTACAAAACTTTTGCTCGCGGGCTTCACGACTTGCAAAGATACCTGATTTCGTCCATCGTCTTCAGTCACTGACAAAATGAGAAAACTCACAAAGGATTAGAGGATTTTTGTAGCAGAGATCGATAAAGGAGTGAATAATAAGTGGAACTGGGTCTGGTAAGATGAGATCGTGAAAACAGAAGTGAAGAATAAAAAAAATAACTTTACGGGTAGGCGACGCCATTCACAAAATGAACAGCGCGGGCAAGGCCAAGTGCGATTGGTGTCAGATTGTATGGGCGTAGCTCTTCAGTCTAGGCATGAAAATCTGTTTTCACATTTGCATTAAAAACGGAGTGTCTGTTTTCTAGAAGAAAAAAGAAAGAATGAAAAAGTCTATGAGCCATTCTATATCGTTTACCGATGACCTGTCAAAAATGAAAACAGAATGCTCTTTCGAAAGCGTCGGTTGTTGACCCCTTGAGAGGCGATCCAGTGACTTGTCAGAGCACCAGAATTGAAGTCCGAAAGTTTCTTAATGCACTGTGAAAAGCACGCACGTGTGCACATGCACACACATGCGGTTGATCACACACACACACACACACACACACACACACACACACACACACACACACACACACACACTGACACACACGGACATGTGAACGCGCGCACAATAACACACACACAAACTTTGCGCACGCACAGATACACCAGTGCGCGGGATCTCCATCGCTGTCAAGCCACAAGGGCCATGGGTACATCTGCTTGACCCTCTGTTCTTTCAGCAAAAGCTGCCAATGTTTGCCACTCTACTATGCACAAGTAACATTGTTGCGATTGAAACAAACTTTGTAGCAACTGACGTCAGTGCCTTTTCTGACACAGCCGAGGCTTCTGTACAAACAGTTCATGGCAAGAGTCCGTGTATTTAGATTTGAAACCTATAGCCGGCCAGATTACCAAAGTTGTATTGAAAACACACACACGCGCGGAGAGAGAGATCTATTGAGTTTGAAAGCAGTGCATACACATGCACAAATACAACTTGCATCAGTTCTTTCCTCCTACCATCTCCCCTCTCTTTCTGTCTGCCTCCCTCTCTCTCTTGTTCACACACAGTTGAATTGAAACCACATGTGCGCACTCACGCTTGCTTGCTGTCTCTCTCTTTCTTTCTCCCCTGAACACACACACACACACACACACACACACACACACACAGAGTCCATGCTGGGGAACTCTCAGTGGATCCGCTATTTTCAGCAGAAGAGCAGTTGATTTCAGAGAGAAAAAAGTCACTCCCCAAACCCCTGCCCCCCTCCTGCAGACTTCACTTTCATGATTTGCTGATGTACCCCTCCCCTCTCTCTTGAGTGGCTACCAGTGCTGAGGGAAGCGGGGAGAGTAGGGGTTGGGGGTATGAAACCACAGACAATGACCATGGCAATTTTGGCACTGAGCCAAGACACTGACCACTAGCTCCAGCTGAGAATCCTTGACTGCTTGAAAGTGCTACAACCAGTCACAGACCCACCCCCTCCTCCCTCCAGTCATTCCACTTCCCCCTTTCTTTCCTCAACCAACACACATGCATGTCAGTGGAACAGAGGGTACAGCTGAAGAGACCAGATGGTCAGTCATATTAGTACAGTGCAAACTTGTGTGCTAATAACATTTTCCTTGAAAACACACATACACACACTCACTCACTCACTCACACAAAGAGTTTAACACAGAGAGAGCTGTATTTAAAGCAGTGCACATACATGAACTTTAACTCCCATGTCCAGCCCGACCCCTATTCTCAATCTCTTTGTCTGTCTGTCTGTCTCTCTCACATACACACAGAGTTGCATTGAAACCACACACACACACACACACACACACACCACACACCACACACACACACACACACACATGAGACACGATTTGGAAAATCATGCCCCTAAGACTGACTTTACAGGTTTGGAAGCAGAAACACTTCAGTTTTGGAAGAATTGGACTGATTTTTTGTCTTCTGTGGGTTGGAATACCTCAGCAGCATTGGTGGCCCACAAGTGCAGATTTCATGGTTCGAAATTGAGAAAAACCTTCAGCTTCAGGGGGCTTCGGCCCCAGACCCCCACCAGGGGCGTTGCCCCATGGCCCCCCACTGGGGGCCTTCTGCGGCCCCCAGGCCCCCACCTTTCAGACTCAATCACAATTTCCCAATCTCATGCCTGGTTGTATTTCTTGATTACCTTGCCTTAACTGTCAGATTGCAGAGAAGGTGAAGCTGTTCTTTCAGCTGTATTCTATTAATCGGCACAAGATGACAGTTCTGACTCCATCGTACCATGCTGAGAGCTACAGTCCTGATGACAACCGCTTTGACCAGCGCCAGTTCCTGTACAATGTCAAGTGGCCCTGGCAGTTTCACCGTATTGATCAGGAGGTACTGCTTTCTGGCTTGTCTCTTGTTGAAAAGCGTAACTCGACAACTTCTCTCCTTTCTCCCCTTCCCATACCCCCACACGGCCATTTCACTGAGTGTAGAGTACCTGACCACTTCATAGGATCACTTTGCTATTCTCTAAGGATTTTTCCATTTGTTAACCCTCAAAGTGCTGGATATAATAAAACATACATACAGAAATCATGCTTAAAACAAAGGGATAGTTTGCTTCCACTACCTGTGCTCTGATTTGGGGCATTTGTATGCTTATCAGTAAGAATAAATAGGTAAATCTGTACATTTTTGGAAAGTAGAGTGAATGAAGACTCAGATAAAAGTAAGGAAAAGGCTGTACCTTGTATGTAGTTGGAGATATTCCACAGGATATAATCAACAAATGTTGCACACTTATTTTCCGAAAACATCAGCCACAATGTTTGTAGGTATTTTCACATCTTTTACAGAGTCAAAATCTCAAAATTGCATTAAACTGTACAAAAAATGTTCTGGCTGCAGAATCATGATATGAATGTAACTGAAACAATGAAATTATAAGTATTGTGTTCTTTGTTTGAGACACGCCCACCAACGCCATGCGCTCACACATCTACAATACTTTATGCAATCACAGGCAAAAACAGAAATAAACGTTTTCTTTTAGCTCATTTTGCTTTCAAAAGCAGCAAGAATGCTTTAAGTCAAAATAATTCCCAGTTTTCTAGCTTGATTTGTTCAAGAGTTCGCAATAGATCCATGCCTAACCCACTTCACCACCCCTCCCCACCCCCATCACCCCCCCACCCCCCCAGTTTTTGTAGCTGGAGACACAAAACTGAATGAACAACAAGCAAGCCAGCATGCCCAAGTGTCAAAATAACAAAGCTGTTTTCACCAGAATCCATGTCAGCAAATGAATCATCACTGGTGACAAGGTCACTCATTTCCTGAACTTTGTCAACTTCAGTGTCACTCATTGTTTACAAAAAAAAAATTGGAGATCTGGACTTGTAAACTCAGTCAAAGTTTGTTCAAACACAAGCAGCAAGGCAGTAACACCAGAATGAGGCAGTTTTAAGAAGGCTACCGAGTATAGGTGAACAATTTTGGACTTATGTAAACAGAGCCACGATAGCACTTTGCAAGAATTTTTGGCACACATGTGTAAACAGTGTGATTCTGTGTGATATCCCTGTTTCAGTTGTTTGTATGTGTAGGAACGTCTGTGGAAGATTTTAACTCACTCCTGACGATGGAACGCAATAGCATTCCTGACGTAAGGTAGCGTTCCAGACAACAGAACGCTATTGTGGTTTCAACAATTAAAATTTTTTCCACATTTTCCTCATGGGGTAGCATAACAATTGCAGCTACACTGGGCATTGTGAATGTGTCAAGGGTCGAATGGAAAGTTTCTTCATGAGATTCTGTAGCAACACACTCCACAGCGAGCCAGCGAGTTCAGGACCCCACACGACAACAAGCTTATCTGCACATGTATCGAAAATGGCGTCGCAGGCGATACAAGCGGAAATTTTTGGAGCAAACTAGACCACGACAGTGGCTTTTACTGAAGTGATTGAAATGCTTCAGACTGAAGGTTTCGACATCAACGAGTATATTGAAGATGTTGAATAAAGTACCTGCAGTGAAGAAAGCCACCAGCAAAAAGGTACTGATAGTGACTCAGCTTCTGAGAGCAGTGAAGAGGGAGGGGGGTGGGCGTTCACATGACGTGAGGAGAGGGGTCAGTGGGTCAAGTACAGTGAGTTTCATTCAGTTACTTTATGTTTTGTATTTTTTGTGAATTTTTTCCTAACCCTAACAAATGGGTCGCCTGTAGGGAAGAGCAAGGGAGAAAACTATTCATCCGGAGTGAGTTAACAAATTCATTTTCTCTGGAAATACTTTGTCTGTCAAGAGGAAATATGGATTAAACATGGACAAAAAAATTCTTTCCACACAAATTAGGGATATAATTGTTCTGGATTAAACTGCAGTTCCAGATCATGAACTGCTTATTTCGTTTATCCTCCAGATCTGCAAAATGTTCTTGGTTCGTTGCCAGATAAAATTTGTGTTGCCAAAATTAGTGTTGGGTTGCCCTTTTAAGATAGCATAACATGACTCTTTTTGTTTGTATGGTATGTGTTAAAGATGTATGAGCGTAAGGTTTCAGTGCAAGTAAAGGAAAAGAAAAAGAAATTCTGGACAGAATACATAGAATGACACTAACTACACCATCAGAGTGTTTATTGCCTGCGGCTGTTTAACTCTATGGAGATGTAGTTAAATAGTGCATGTAGTTTTACTGTGATGGGCAAATATGGGCATATTTGAAAAAATTCAACACACTTTCACACAGACAAAGACATACAAATTATATATCACTAGAAAGTTTACCATCTCTTCTTTTAACATTTTAAAACAGTTTTCTCATTAAATGCTGTTAAATTTTTTTTTTTTAATTGTCACTAAATACTGAAAAACAATAAAAAATGAAAAATAGGTATACTGTACCCACCAGGCATGTCATATCCATCAGCTAATCCACAAGGCAGCATAAGATGATTTTCTCACACAGTAAGGTTCCCTGATTCTCATGAATCAGTTTGAAGTCAAATGTTGCACAACAAACTGTTAAAAAAAAGAAAAGAAGATCACAACACTGGAAAGAGAGAAAAAGCAAAACCATACAAATCCATCTCTTGAAAAAAGAAGAAAAAAAACCTATTGACACATTTCTGCTGCAGCTAGACTATTATTTGCTGTAGTCCTTGACTGTGTGGAACACCTCAAAGCATGGAACAGCGCAGAGGGGCACTTTACACTGTTTGCACATGATTGTGGTGGCTTTTTTGTGTGTGCGTTTTTCACCTCTTGACGTGACACTCCTTGTGCTTTGTGTTTGGCGTAACACACCTTGCACCCTCTCTGTGCTTTCCTGGTCTGCTGCTCATTGGTGGGTGGAATGGTTAGCAGGCCAGTGACTGCCTGGCCTCAGTCTCCCCATGTCTGCTCCTGTGTCTGGCAGATCTCCTCCTCATGTGTGTAAAGTGTTTTGAATTTCTGTAACAGACAATGCTGTCATAAGAAAAAAAGAAGAAAAGCTTTTGCATATATTGCAAAAAAAAAAGGGGGCAAAAAAGAAAAGAAAAAAACAAATGCAAAATAAACATCAGTAATATTACACAGCATATACACATGCATAATAATTCAGGAGTGACAGTATAAATAACACACACGCACAGACACGCCCATGCATAATCAGGCATGAGATTTTTCCGACGATAGTCGGATTTCCGACCGAAAATTGGCTCCAGAGGCCATTTTTGAGATTCACGTAAATCCGTTGAGAAAATCGGAGGGGTGTAGGGCGGGTGAGTTTTTTTTCCGACCCACGAAGGTTGCACGAACGTTGTCCGACCGATCGACAAGATAGACCCACAGTGTTTGCTAAAATGCCCATGTTTGGATAAGTGAACAAATTGAAAATAAGTGTTCGTTGCTCCTCTGTCATCATTCAGCTTATCCTTATTCGGTCGGGATTACAAAACTCGCTTGCGGGCTTCACGACTTGCAAAGATACCTGATTTCATCGATCGTCTTCAGTCATTGACAAAATGAGAAAACTCACAAAGGATTAGAGGATTTTTGCAGCAGAGATCGATAAAGGAGTGAATAATAAATGGAACTGGATCTGGTAAGATGAGATCGTGAAAACAGAAGTGAAGAATAAAAAATAACTTCACGGGTAGGCGACGCCATTCACAAAATGAACACCGCGGGCAAGACCAAGTGCGATTGGTGTCAGATTGTATGGGTGCAACTCTTCAGTCTAGGCACAGAAATCTGTTTTCACATTTGCATTAAAAACGCAGTATCCGTTTTCTAGAAGAAAAAAGAAAGAAAGAAAAGCCTATGGGCCCGTTCTATATCGTTTACCGATGATCTGTCAAAAATGAAAACGGAATGCTCTTTCGAAAGCGTCGTTTGTTGACCCCTTGAGAGCCGATCCAGTGACTTGTCAGAGCACCAAAACCGAAGTCCGAAAGTTTCTTAACACACTGTGAAAAGCACGCACACATGCACATGCACACACATGCGGTCGATCACACACACACACACACACACACACACACATGCACACGGACATGTGAGCGCGCGCACAATAACACACACACACACACACACACAAACTTGTGCGCACGCACAGATACACCAGTGTGCGCGATCTCCATCTCTGTCAAGCCACAAGGGCCACTGTACTATGCACAAGTAACATTGTTGCAATTGAAACAAACTTTGTACCAACTTATTGATGTCAGTGCCTTTTCTGACACAGCCGAGGCTTCTGTACAAACAGTTCATGGCAAGAGTCAGTGTATTTCGATTTGAGACCTATAGCCGGCCAGATTACCAAAGTTACACACTCACCACAGACATAGAGCTGAATTGAATGCACGCGCGCAAGCACACACTCACACACACACACACACACACACACACTCTTTGAAAAAAAACACATGAATGCATTCACGTATACATATACTATATATTATTTTATCTCTCTCTCCCTCACACTTGCACATGTGCACACATAATGTTATGAGCACTCACGCAGTCACACAGAGCTTAATAATGCGCACATGCGCGCGCACTCACACACACACTCTCTCTTTCAAGCACACACACACACGGAGATTGAAAACACACACACACACACACACACACACACACACACACACACACACACACAATTGAATTCAAAGCAATGCACATATATGCACACATACAAACTTGCACTTTTTCCTCCCACCTTCCCCCCTCTCTCTCTGTCTCTTTGTCCCTCTCTCTCTCTCTCTTTCTTGCATATACACACAGAGTTGTATTGAAAACGCGCGCGCGCGGAGAGAGAGGTCTATTGAATTTGAAAGCAGTGCATACACATGCACAAATACAACTTGCATCAGTTCTTTCCTCCTACCATCTCCCCTCTCTTTCTGTCTGCCTCCCTCTCTCTCTTGTTTACACACAGTTGAATTGAAACCACACATACACACGCATGTGCGCATTCATGCTCGCTTGCTGTCTCTCTCTCTCTCTCTCTCTCTTTCTCCCCTGAACACACACACACACACACACACACACACACACACATACATACATACACACAGAGTCCGTGCTGGGGAACTCTCAGTGAATCGGCTATTTTCAACGGAAGAGCAGTTGATTTCAGAGAGAAATCACCAAACCCCCACCCCCCTCCTGCAGACTTCACTTTCATGATTTGCTGATGTACCCCTCCCCTCTCTCTTGAGTGGCTACCAGTGCTGAGGGAAGCGGGGAGAGGAGGGGGTGGGGGTATGAAACCACTGTCAGTGACTGTGGCAATTTTGGCACTGAGCCAAGACACTGACCACTAGCTCCAGCTGAGAATCCTTGACTGCTTGAAAGTGTACAACCAGTCACAGACCAACCCCCTCCTCCCTCCAGTCATCCCACTTCCCCCTTTCTTTCCTCAACCAACACACATGCATGTCAGTGGAACAGAGGCTACAGCTGAAGAGACCAGATGGTCAGTTATATTGGTACAGCACTTTACAAAAGTGTGCTAAGAACATTTTCCTTGAAAACACCACTCACACACACACACACACACACACACACACACACACACTCACTCACTCACTCACTCACTCACTCACTCACACAAAGAGTTTAACACACACAGAGCTGTATTTAAAGCAGTGCACATACATGAACTTACTCCCATGTCCAGCCTGACCCCTATTCTCAATCTCTTTGTCTGTCTGTCTGTCTCTCTTTCTCACATACACACAGAGATTTGCATTGAAACCACACACACACACACACACACACACACACACACACACACACACACACACACACACACACACACACACACACACACACACACACATGTATGATCCAAATACATTGTGGAAAAAATTGAAACAGCTAAAAACAGTGGAAACGCATCAAAACACACAATCCCTGTCAGTTAAAAGATGGATTACCCACTTACATGAACTTATTGGAAACAAAGTTGGTATGGATGATGAAAACCAAAATACCAGTGATGATGGGATGAAAAACGGTTTTAACAATGTGGATTGTAATAACACTTGTTTAGATAATGATATATCTGACACAGAAGTAATAAAAGCGTGCCAAAAATTGAAGAACAACAAATCACCGGGCATAGACGATATCAAAAATGAGATAATTAAAGCTGTTTTACCGGACTTACTTCCTACAATCAAAACAGTACTTAATTACATTCTAAAAACTGGATGTTATCTGGATTTGTGGAAAAATGGGATATCTATCCCAATTCATAAAGAGGGAGATAAATCAAACCCAAATAACTACAGAGGAATAACTATCAATTGTTCTTTAAGCAATCTACTTTGTCTAATCCTCAACAGCAGATTAAATGATTATTTAGAATCAAACAATTTACTTGCAAAAGAACAAGCTGGATTTAGAAAAGGTTTTAGAACTACAGACCATTTTTTTGTTTTGAAAGAAATTGTTGATTACACCATGAAAAATAGAACGAACAGATTATATGCATGTTTCGTGGATTTCAAAAAAGCGTTTGATAGCATTTCACATGCAGGTATGTTCACAAAACTTTTTAAAAAATCGGTATACGAGGTAGGTGCTTCAATTTAATAAAAAGTTTGTATACGGACACAAAAGTCTGCACCCGTAATGAAAATGGATTCTCCCCTTCAGTCTATGTTCGAAGAGGAGTACTACAGGGAAATACACTGAGCCCCACGTTATTCAATATATTTATAAATGATATTGTTGATTGGCTCCCAGATACTGATTCGCCAACAGTTAGTCATTCTCAAAACAGAAGTATCTCTTGTCTTTTATATGCTGATGACTTCGTATTACTTTCAAAATCTAAACATGGCCTACAGCTGAAACTAAACCAGTTACATTTATATTGTAAGCAATGGGGTATTGAAATCAATAGAGGCAAAACAAAAGTTGTCATATTTTCGAGATCAGAACCACGAGCTTGAATGTTTTTTAAATGTGGAACAGAAGTTGTAGAAAGAACTGAACAATATAAATACCTGGGAATAATATTCTATAAATCAGGCAGTTTTGAAAAGGCTATGGATATCTGGCAAAACAAGGTAATAAAGCTTCTCATATTCTTAAAAGATCTTTCAAGAATGAAAACATAAGCATACATATAATATCAAAATTATTTGATAGTCTCGTTTCACCAATACTAACGTATGGAGCAGAAATATTGTTCCCCACTTGTGAAAAAGCAGATGCTACTTTTACCTTTGACAAACTATATAACCATTGTCTCATGAACAAATTTCCTCATGAGCATGTTCATCTAAACTTTTTTAAACAAATACTGGGTGTCCACAAAAAAGCCACAAATTTAGCAATACTTGGTGAAATAGGTAAATACCCCTTAAGTTTAAAAGTGATTTGTCAAGTAATAAAATTTTGGTTTCACATAACACAGGCATGAGAAAATTTGTATATCAAAATTGTGTATGATGACATGCTTACAGAGGAAACAAAACAGCGAACATGGATTAATTTCGTTGAAATTATATTACATAATCTTGGTTTAGGACACGTTTGGAATAATCAATCAACATTCAATATTCATAGATGTAGCCACGTTATAATGAATAAACTAGAATATGGATATGTTTTATTCTGGAAGAGAAACAGATCTGAAAATGAATCTAAACTACTATTCTATAATAAACTTACTCATGAATACAGAACCAAGCCTTATTTGCTTGAAGGATATCTTAATTATAATCAAAAACAATCATTGTGCAAATTAAGAATATCCTGTCATGATTTAGCAATAGAAAAAGGCAGATATTCCAACATTCCAAAAGAAAGGAGACTATGTTTACAATGTCAAACAATAGAGGATGAATTTCATTTCTTAGATGACTGCGAATTATACAAAGGAATTAGAATAGAATTCATACAAAAAATTCTAAATTACATTCCAAATATTATTAAACCCAGTCAGCTAATACTGGAAGACAAACTTGTGGGACTGTTTGGGAAATTTGTCAGTAACTGCTGTCAAAAACGCCATAGCGTGCAAGAGTGATTCAATGTCTTGTTCAGTATTTATCTATTTTTGTTTTGCTTTTTTTTGTGTGCGTGGTTTCATGTAACTTTGCATGTGTGTCATATAAACCTTGTTCAGGTTTAATTGACATTAAAATTGATTCTGATTCTGATTCTGATTCACACACACACACACATGAGACACGGTTTTGAAAATCATGCTCCAAGGCTGACTTTACAGGTCTGGAAGCAAAAACACTTCAGTTTAGGAAGTATTGGACGGATTTTTTGTCTTCTGTGAGTTGGAATACCTCAGCAGCATTGGTGGCCCGCAAGTGCAGATTTCATGGTCTGAAATTGAGAAAAACCTTCAGCTTCAGGGGGCTTCGGCCCCAGACCCCCACCAGGGGCGTTGCCCCATGGACCCCCACTGGGGGCTTTCTGCAGCCCCCAGGCCCCTTTCAGACTCAAACACAATTTCCCAATCTCATGTCTGATAATGCACTGACACACCCATTGCACAGACTCACACCCACACAATTTAATAAGTGCACACACAGAAAATGATAATTTTACATTAATCTATATAAATTATTCATTAAAAATTGTAAAAATCAACATTATTTACACAAGAAATAAATTAGCAAAGTATCAAATTGTAAACACACTCACCTCAACAGGAGTGGACGTGTCTGGAAAGTCAGTCAGAGTCCTGGGGTCCCAGTGAAAGGTGCAGCCAGTGGGAAGTTTGTCAGGTCTTTTACCCACTCAGTACTCTTGTTCCTCATCGTCGATATCTACAGTCATCATGACATCTTGTCTTGCAGTATGGCCGTCACTAGTGTCACTGTCGATTTCTGTATCAGCATCGTAGGGGTCAGTCAGCAAAGTTTCGTCATCACTTTCAGAATCATCATCTGGTACTAACTGAATGCCATCATCATCAGAAAAATCATCGGGGAATTCGTCACCAGTGTCTAGGAGGTCACATTCAATGTCTGATCCTTCTTCTGTCACAGTTTCGACAGACTCACACAGGGAATACATTCGTCTCGCCGCCAATTTGGTTATGAAAAGATTGACCTTTCACCCAGTCTAGAAAAGTCTAGAAAAAAAGCCTTTCATGCGGTTAACGGTCGAAATAACTCAGTTTTTCCTAGACTGATCCATCAAGACAGCCTCATTAGTTTCCCTTTAATTGAACACTGCTGATTGTATGAAAAAAATTCCGCAATCCAACCCAGCTGGTGAAAATTCTAGTCATTGGTAAATCTTGGTCAGCCTTCATGTCTGAAAAGTTGTTCACTGTGGGAATCATTCTGCATATGTTAGCTACATTGTTACAAAGTATCTGCGCAGTAAAGTCATGGAAAAGATGGGAATAGGTCAACATTCGGCAAATACAAACCTCATAGTCTTAGTTATATGGATATTAAGTAATTAATGAAATGTGGATCTCATGTGGCTGAGACTGTCTAGCACAAACCAGCACATTTCAACAGGTGTGCAAATTGTTTTTAGGCAGTGAGCATTAAAATATAATTGGAATCAACTTATGCTGTTTACACATGATCTAAATGCAGTAATTCATTTATTAAGTATGCCAAGCCTATTTTATGCTCAGTGACAATCATTTGCCAAGGGATGTTTTGCTCATGGAGGGTAATCTGGTGTGTTTTTTTTATTCTAACATGCAAACTACTAAAAGAAATAGATATAACCCATCATTCTCTGAAAGGAAAATGAACACACTGTCCAGTTATGATAATTTCACAAAATCTTAATTATTTTGCAACAGGAAAATAAAAAGAGACAGACAGAATTTTCTGTCCTGGGGCACTCTAGGGGGTGGTATGAAAGAAAATAACCCTAAAATAGAACATAGTGAACATTTTTTTTGTGTTTGCAGTGTTTGTTTTGATTTATCAAAGCTGGAAAGGCAAGATGAAGACAGGGGAAGTTTGAAACTTTTATAATAATTATGTGGGAGAATGTGTCCAATATGCTGATCATGATTTGAAGAAAGAACTGGACTTGTGTGGGGGCATTGTCATGTATTTTAAGCCCAAAAATGCATTTGGGGATTTTGCTGCAATTTAACAAAACTGGAATTTCATGATGAAGACCGGGGAAGTTTGAAAATTGATAGATATGTCGTAAAACGATGAAATGCCAGCTGACCTGAGCTTCAGGTGCTTTAGCTACATGGAATTGTTATGTTACCAGCACACAGCTTTCAGCTCCACAGACACTAGTTTCAGGTGGTGAACAAAAACATGATTTAGATCGATAGTCTTTTTGTATTTGAATACTGGTACACCCCCTCTCACACATGAGTCATGAATGCTTTGGTTCTTGTCTGAATTAGCTGTTGATACAAAGTATGTGTTCTGTATGGCAGTGATTCATACTGAATGATACTTGAAGAGGAAATAGTATAGAATGCTGTATGAAGTGTATACTCTAACTGAATTCACAGAACTCGATGTCAGACTAAGCAGTGATTGTTTTGTTTTGACAGGCAAAGAGGATCAGCCAGGTACTGAAAGCCCAAAATACCAGCAGTATGGACGACAGCAGCATGCAGGATGCAGACAGTGACACTAGTGCTAGCCCCAGGCTGGTTATCAGCACACCGCCTATTGCATCCAGTAGTTCTCCTGTGGGAGTCACAGTTCCACTGTCTGCCATTTTTCGCAACGGGAACAGCAGTCCACGACAAACGCTGCACTCCATGCCACCTCTTGGTGGCCGCTATGTGCCTCTCCAGCCCCATCAGGTGCAACAGTTTCAGTTGCAGCAGCCCAGCCAAGTGCTCCAAAATCAAATGTCCACTCCAGTCCCCATCCCTCAGCTGGCTCACCTGGTCACTTCATCCAGACTGTCCAAAGCCACTCCTGTGTCTACCTCCAGTTATGTCCCGGTCACAGAAAGTAATGTGGACCACAATTCAGCAGAATACATTCTCAATCGAGTACCAGGCACTGACAAGGTGTTACTGAGTTCTGGTCGCTATGCTACTATCGATCCCAGTTTACTTGGCCCTGTCAATGCCTTGATGGCAGTGGCCAATCAGCGACCTCTGCCTGCACCTGAAACAGATATGTCTCCAGAAAGGAACCCTCCAGCACCCCAAGAGGTGAAACAACTGCAGCCAGCAGCTGCTGCAGAGCCAGCCAAGAAGAGACGCAGGAGAAAGCCTTCAGCAAAAGCAGGGGATGAAGGCAGGGACAAGATAGAGGCCAAAGGAACAGGTGGGTCAGGAAAAAAACCTCCAGCTGAGAAGGCAGCCAAAGCCCGGCCAGAATCGGCCACTGTTCTGGAAAACCTGGCTAAAAAGGTTCGCAGAAAATCTGTGGACTTGCATGCTGCAGAAAAGCCTGTGTCAACGCTTGTTAAAGAGACAGAATCATCCATTCAGCCAGTTGTAGTGTGAGTCCAGATGTCATCACATTCTAGACAGTTGATGTGGTAATTTGCAATTACAAAAACTGGCTTCTGGTCTGTGTTGACCTTCATCTCAGTGTTTCTCTGATTTTTGGATAGTGTGGTTTATAATACAAGGGTGTACATCTGCATCATACATAGATAAAGTTTTGAGAACGTCCATTCATTTTTCATTGCTGAAGAGGATAAATGTACCATTACATTTTAATCAGGAAGGTCATTGTTCAATGTTTCTTTGTTAGCTCAGATACTGTATGTGGAAAACTTCAGTGACAAGTCACTCCTCCCCAAATTTCCAGTTTGTTCAGAATAAGGCCTGCAACATTGCTTATGCAACCTCGGGGCAGTTGGAGTCAATGTCTTAGTGTCTGATTAACCAGGAGGTGATATCCGATGTGCATGCACTGGTCATATTCATTTTATCATAGTCGAATAATACCTTTAGACTTGATCTTGAAAACAGTGTTGATCAATTAGTTTCAGTGTCCCTTCTCATCTTTGTGTGAAGAGGACAAATGTCCTACAGTGTTTGAATGGGTCAGGACATTTGTCCTATTGACCATGTCGGTGTTAACAACACCCGTGATAATACTTTTTTTTTCTTTTCTATTTTAATTTCTGTATATATATGCATATTGCTATTGTTTTCTTCTTTGTTTGTTTTTAGATTTTTAATTCAGTACCTCCTGCCAGTTGACCATTTTAGTCTTAACTTATCTGAATGACAGTGTATCAGAAGTTACAAAACAAGAATAGTGTTATTCAAGCAGTGTAAATTGACCTGAAAACAATGTTGAGCATCAAACCCAGCTCGTCATACCCAGACAGGAGGTGTTTGTGCACTTCTGCACCAGCATGTTTTTATTCTGATTTCATCCATGGAACTGAAAGTAACTTGGGGCTGACATTTTACTGCTTGAAAGATGGAAAGTGTTATGATGATTTATAAACTGTAGGACAGTTGTCTTCACTGACTTGAGAGTTTGTGTCTTGTCTGAAGGGGGGCATTATACAATTACCAGCCTGTATAAGGAAATAACATTATTGATGGCTTGACGATACAATCCCTGCAAATTTAATTGCACAGCTGATAATCTGTTTAGGTTTTAAATTATGAAATGTGTGTATCATGATTGATGCTGTTGGTTTTTCTTCAGTGGAATCTCATAAAAGGAATAAGAAAAGAAATGTTTATATGAAGGTTAACTTTAAACCTCAAGCCCAGAGAAGATACAAATATATTTCATATTGTAACATTGATTTTTTCTATGTTCATACATTAGATTTTGACAGATCCATCTCATACTCCATGCCACTATTGCCGTCTTTTGTCTATGTCATGTCAGAGAAAATGCCAGTTCAAAAGATACACTTCAGACATCGACTGTAAGGTTTAATCTTTGGATGGGGATGTGGCTTGGAGTAGGTTGAACAATATAGCTATGGAGAAAAAAGTTTAGGGAAACAACCATTACCTTCACTGTTTTTACCTTGATAATCCTGTCTGATGGATAGAGAGCAAACATAAAATTGTTAACAGGCATTTGCTGTGGAGACCTGTGAGTTGAGAATTCAATGAGTTCATTGGTGAACCAACTCAGTTATAAAGAAAAAGCACCAATATTCATTCTAATTCATTTCTACTGATGAAAATAATATGTACTGATCATGTGTGTGTGTGAATGTGTGATTAACTGCAATCGTTTGACATTTTTTTGTGACAAAGACACTCTGGAATAACACACTGCTTGAGGCACTGACACACTAAACTTTTTTTTAATGCATTTTTTAACATTGTCAATTTATTTTTAAAAACTTAACCACTTGGATGCACAGATGCAGGAAAGGAGGATGGTTACTTTCAGGAGGGCACTACTTAGAAACACACAAAGGAGGTAATATGCTTTGGGAGGTCATTAGCTGCACCAACTTTCAGTGTCTATGTACAAGTGTGGTAGAAGTTTGCACAGAACATAAACCAGATCCCTGCCAGAGTTTGCACCAGTGGGTCATGGTGAGCATGTGAGCTTATATGGAATAATGTTCTTTTCTGATTGTCTAATTTTTGATTGCTGCATTGTATTTGATACTGAGCACTGAAATCATCAGTACAGTTATGTCAATGATCGCAATTGTAATTGGTTATTTGTCATTTGTATTGTTCAAGACTAACATTCATTAAAGTTCTGTTATTACTGTACAGTGTTTGTTTAACTCTATGGAGACGTAGTTAAATAGTGCATGTAGTTTTACTGTGACGGGCAAATATGGACATATTTGAAAAATTCAACACACTTTCACACAAAGACATACAAATTATATATCACTAGAAAGTTTACCATCTCTTCTTTTAACATTTTAAAACAGTTTTCTCATTAAATGCTGCTAAACATTTTTTTTTTTTAATATTAAAAATTATGTCACTAAATACTGAAAAAAAGAAGAAAAAAAAGAAAAATAGGTATACTGTACCCCATCAGCTAATCCGCAAGGCAGCATAAGATTATTTTCTCACGCAGTAAGGTTCCCTGATTCTTATGAATCAGTTTGAAGTCAAATGTTGCACAACAAACTGTTAAAAAATAAAATAAAATAGAAGAGCACAACACTGGTTGGTTGTGTAAAAATCGACCTCTCACCCAGTCCAGAAGAAGTCTAAAAAAAAAAAAGCCTTTCACGCAGATAACGGTCAAGGGGAAATAACTCAGTTTTTCCTAGACTGATCCCTCAAGACAACCTGATTAGTTTCTCTTTAATTGAACACTGCTGAGTATATGAAAAAAAAATTCCGCAATCTGCCGAATACTACACTACAGCACGTCATTCTGAGCGGGCAGAGTACCGGCGCCGAAGAGCCAGCACATCTCCAAAGAGTTAATGTATTCAAACATGTTTCATTTCATTTCATCCACCCAGTTCGACTGGCCTTCCTTCCTTCCTTCCAGCCACCACCACCACCACCACCACGCAGTCCCCAATCCCCAGCAACATTTAGCATTGCCACTGATCTTGGCTCTGACTTTTCACCACATCCCCCCCTCCCCCTCATCCCTCCCCACAGTGAATGTGGAGCTAGTAGCAGGTGGCTGTGAGGTTACCCATTGGAGGAAAACAGATGATGGTTGTGGACAGCAGTTGTATTTAAGTGTTAGCTAGTTGTACACACTTTATGATGTCACTCGTGCATCTTTTCATACTAATGTTGGAAACATGCAGTAAACATCCCCCACATCCCACCTTTCATGATTTCAATCCCAACGAAAGTAAGGAGGTCTGATTTTGTTTTGAATTACTGCCATCCAGCTGTCTGCCTTTAGACTTTACAGTTACTCCAAAGCCCTTGTTTGCTTCCCCAGAGCAGTCACAATTGTTTCACATCAATTTCTTTACCGGCTTTAATTTCTCAGCAAAGCAACACTGTCAAGACTCATCCAAAACTGTAAAACATAAAATATGTAAGAGCTGGTCAGTTGATATAATTTGAGATTGACTAGTTACAAAATGTAACCGGGTGTTCAGCAGTGAATCTGCTTCATTTTGTCTTCCTGTTGAATCTAATTAATAGGTAATCATTAGGTAATCATTATTGGGTAAAAGGTCCCAGGCTTAACAGCCACTGGGGCTGTGAATTCATATACATTGTGTTTAGGGCTTGGCATAGGAAGGCAGGGCCCAATCCTGTTCTTCCACCATTTTAACCTTCCCCAGCGGAAGTCAGGTACCCATTCACACCAGGGTGGAGTGAGGAAAATCAAAGGAAAGTGCCTGCTCCAAGGACACAACACCATGCCAAAACTGGATGTTGAACCCTGATCACTGGTGAGCATTGAATCAGAAAGTTCAATGCCAAACCGATTCTGCCAGTTTCAGTTTTTCAAGGAGGCATCACTTTGCTTGGACAAATCCATATACGCTACACCACATAAACTAGGCAGATGCCTGACCAGCAACATAACCAAACGCATTTAGTCAGGCCTTGACTGCATGCATTTGTATTTGTGTACCTATCTGAATGGATTTCTTCTACAGAGTTTTATCAGAGGACAACTTTGTTGTTGTTGTGGGTTCTTTTTCAGTGCGCCAAGTGCATGCTGCACACAGGACCTCGGTTTATCACCTCATCTGAACAACTAGACCCTCAGTTCGATTTTCCAGTCAAACCTGGGGAAAAAAGGTAAGAGTGGGATTCGAACCCAGACCCTAGGGACTCACTGTATTGACAGATGAGCATCATAACCATTCTGCCACCTTCCTCCTTGATTCTGCCACAGTTGTTTCAACACAGGACGTTGGACTGATTAGGGGATCTTCTCCTGTGCTTGAGTCATTCCACACATCAATGAGAACTCTCACTTCTTCCTTTGGTATGACAGGGTTGCTCATGCCCTTCTTCCCCCTGGGCAGGTTCCTCAAGTGGGAACTTAAACTCCACTGCTTGGGCCCCCTTCAAAAAGGGGACTTTGTAGTATTCTCCCTGTTTGGTTCAATGTACTTAGCATGTCAACTTTGAACGCCCACCCATCTGTCCCCGCGGTTCTTGCCATGGTTCACGTGTGGCATTTCTTTGCTTTCTCTGCTAGGGCATTAAGGAGAGCACATAATGAAAATTGTTGTGAGTGGCTTTTTATGTTTGAGAACTACTCAAAACTATTAAACATCCTTTTACATTTTGAAGATCTTTCATGTCCTTATTGTTATGTAACCAGAAGAAATAGACCATGACAATGATCTGAGCTTGCTGAAAAGGCCTTAAATGGAATAGACATGATGAACATTGTTACTTGAGTGTCTGCAAGAAAGCAGTTTTCTTTTTTTTTCTTTTTCCCTTTTTTTTTTTTTTTTACTTGCATTTGATAATCATGAAACATATAACTGAAACTTTGGTTATTATGATTTTCAATATACTGAAAGAGAAGACTATTCAATAGATACAGTTGAATTACTTATAGCAGAAGCATGTGGCAAGACCAAGATAGAATTGGAACATGTACATGAGAGACTGTGTCTTGTATCCTGGTAAAACAAGACACAGTAAAACCCAAACAGTTGTTGATATGTTTTTGACTCACTTGTGTAAACAAAGTGAGTCCATGTTTTAACCGGGTGTTCGGATGTCTGTGTGTGTGTGTGTGTGTGTCCATGGTAAACTTAAACAATGCCATTTTCTCTGCAAATACTTTGTCAGTTGACACCAAATTTGGCATAAAAATAGGAAAAATTCAGTTCTTTTCAGTCATCTTGTTTAAAACAAGATTGCACCTCTGGGATGGGCACAAAAAAATTTTTAAAAGGAGCCAATTTTTTTGCAAACTGAATTTACTGGGTTTTTTGGGTGGTTTGGGTGTTGTTGTTTTTTGTTTTTTTATTATTCTCTAAACTTGGCACTTTGATCTGATATTCTGACACAGCAACAAGAGCAGTCATTTTTTATCATTTTTTGTTCAAACAGGAACTTCTTTTGCTAAGATTGGAAATTATATTTCTGGTGCATGTCTTTGGTGCAGATAGTAAAAAAGGGAAATTAATCTGTAATTAATTGTAGGGGGGTTAATTTGCTTTAAACTGATTTTTCTCATCTTAAACATTACATTTTGTATTTGTATTTGTATTTCTTTTTTATCACAACAGATTTCTCTGTGTGAAATTCGGGCTGCTCTCCCCATGGAGAGCCCGTCACTATACTACAGCGCCACCCTTTTTTTTTTTAGTTTTTTTTTTTCCTGTGTGCAGTTTTATTTGTTTTTCCTATCGAAGTGGATTTTTTCTACAGAATTTTGCCAGGAACAACCCTTTTGTTGCCGTGGGTTCTTTTACATGCACTAAGTGCATGCTGCACACGGGACCTCGGTTTATCGTCTCATCTGAATGACTAGCGTTCAGACCACCACTTAAGGTCTAGTGGAGGGGGAGAAAATATCGGCGGCTGAGCCGTGATTCGAACCAGTGCATACAGATTCTCTCGCTTCCTAGGCGAACGCGTTACCTCTAGGCCATCTCTCCACAATTTTGAAATTATACTCAATACATAAAAAGCTTGTGTGTTTTACTCTCAGTGTACAGGGTTTTCACTTTGTTCATTCACCCAAGTGGTCTTTTTCGGAAAATACTAAAATCAGTACTACAAGTGGACTTTAGATCTATTGGCTGAACCCTGAAGGTCATGGGCAAAAATCAATTGCATACACATATTTATACATATTCAAAGCATTTGCTCATATTCATTGCGAACGCGAAGGTCGCCATTTTGTTTCAAGTTGTTGACCTGCCCGTTCAATCCTATATTAACTCACTCAGTACGGCCAGTCCTCTCTTCTCCTCCACACAGACCCCTCAGATGTCCAATGGGTGTCTGAATGACCCAACCTTTAGCTTCCGTCGTCAGAATTGTGGTATTCTTTGTCAACATTCACCTCTTCAGTATAAGAGCCTTCCGCTTGCAATATTTTGATGATGGTAACTGGGGTGAAACGCTGTTAACGTCGTCTCTTTCGCCGTTCGTATGGAAAGAGTTAATATATACGATAACATGTGATGGAAAGTTGGAGAAGGAGACCGTTAAATATTTATTCAGAGAAAGATTTGTGATGAAACGTAAAAATTTCCAGTCTTGACTTTTCTCAAAATGAAGTCCTTTTCACTTCATACGACGTTTAGAAGTACTTGTACTTGGCTCTGCATGTTATTAGTTTAACAAAATACTCAATTTTCATATCAACTTTAAAACTATAAAACTAGAATGAACATAAAAGAGAAATTGAATCGACTCACTGCAGATACCACAATCTATTTATCACCCTTTAAAAAAACATGTTTAAATGTTAAAGTTTTTAACGTCAGTTAAGGAGCCACAATAGTGTATTGGGTAAGACAGTTTCTTCTCACCTGAACACGCGGGGCTCGAATCTGCCGTCAGGACTTTTTTTTTTCTTTTTTTTTTTTTATTCTTCCTTTTTTTTTTTAACCCGAAGCTTTATAACAACAAATACAGAACACATTTTAACGATTTGATTTTTGTTTTTTAAGTATCGCAAGTGAGTCTTGAAGGCCTTGCCTCTCTTGTTCAGATATATAACCATAGCAGTTTGAATATGTGCAGCATAACTTAAAAACATAATGGCTTAGATAAGTTGTCTGCATGATATTCTCAATCTACCCACAGTGCTGTATTGCACAGCCCAGGTGAGCCCATATAGTCTGCATGATTCGGTCAGTCTATACAAACACAGTGCTACATTGCACAGTCCAGGTGATCCCGTAAAGTCTGCATGATTCGGTCAGTCTAGACACAGTGCTGCATTGCACAGTCCAGGTGAGCCCATATAGTCTGCATGATTCGGTCAGTCTAGACAAACACAGTGTTGCATTGCCCATGTGATGGAAGGTAATACATGAAAAGAATGGAATTACTCAAATAAGGAAAATGATGTAAGTATCTTGTACAATGAAACTAAACAAAGTCTAAATAAACGTCTGTATTGTCATCTCTAATACTTCTCACCAGCAAAAAACTCTTTCCAGCCATCTCAAAGAAAGGGGTGAAATAAAAAGATACCACAAAGGGGATGGAAGTTTGATGAATGAAGAAAAGACAAAAAAAATATTGTTTCAACACTTGATTTCCTAACAGATAAAATCAAGTTTGTTATGACCTGTTTTGAGTCAATGCCCATACTCACTGAAAACTGGCCATATTACAATCTTGCCCTCTGACCTCAAAAAGATGTCTGATTTTGGAGCAGGTGCAAGGTTGATCCTTTTTCCTGAGGAGATGATGAGGCCAAACCTAAATGCTGGCAAAGGCCTTTTCATCTGTACGTGCATAGGGGGATATCATGACCACAACAGGGATGGGAATTCAGAATAAACCTGGTTTCATTGTTAACAGTTAGATATGTTTCTTAAGTTAATTCCTCAGGTCATGGACTTAAATTCTTGTAATTCAGTTGTCATAACTTGACATTTAGAAAGCTTGGTATTTTGCTTTAACCCTTTCACTTCCAAACTCGCATTTATGCAGCAGCTAGGAAGAGGACCCATGTCACTGAAGGGTGACCAGATCATGGGTCTGTTATCCATGAACCTACTGCTCTTAATGTTCGGTGGTAGGATAAGTCATATTTTCTACCCATGACATGGGGATTCCCCAGCTGTACTCAGACACCATATTTACTGTGTTTATAGCACAAGAGAATTCTGCACTCTGAATTGACTGGCGGTGAAAGGGTTAAGTAGTTTCAAAAGAAGTCAACATGGATGGACATGTCACTTTGGACCAAAGGATCGAAGATCTCTTCAGTCCTTTCATCTCATCAGTCTTCCCTGAGATACTGATCAAGAATAGTACTTTCATCCTTCCAACTTTTCCTCTCATACATGCAGTTCACAATGTTCGTCTTTTAACCTTTTCCTTGACTGTTTTTCTACCCTCAAACCTTCCCCTTTACCATTCCACTTTGTTTACTGAAGGGAAAATATTCAGTTTAGTGATCCGAGACTACATTTTGATAATAATTCCAGTGACTTTAGAAAATCTTGAATTAAATGTTTGTGCAGAGAGGACATCTTTAAGATGCCATTGTGATGCAGCAGGCTGATCAAATAAGTGTACAACTTTTCCTTTATTAATTTGTTTCTGACAGAGCTTCTCTTCTATGATCAAACTGGGTCCTTGGCAAGACATGATCTGTTGATGTTTGACTTCAATGATTTTCTGTTTGTTGTCATATCTTTTGGTTATTTATTTATGGCAGCTAGAATGTGTATTTGTTTACTAACAGTTTTTTTATGTCCATCTTTATTATTACAACCATGCAGAAACTTTCTTACCAGGTGGTGGGTAGCGAATGCTATGAAAATTTATTACTCTATAAAAGAATTCACAGCCACTGTACATACATTTTTCATTTTGAATTGAAGCATGACCTGCTTGTGACACATACCTGATTAGTATGATGCTATTCATAAGTATCAAAAGAGGAATTAGTTCTATTATTTCTCTTGGAACATGATGATTTTGGCCAGGCTCATTCGAAGCACTGTACATCCCCTCAAATAGATTAATGCTGTGAAGAGCGAATAAATCTTGCTGACAATACATTAAATAGTTTATTTGTTGTTGTTTTTTGTTTGGTGTACTTTTTATTCTTGTTGTTGTTGGTAGTGAGGAGGGTTAGATTTATTTATTTTTGATTGGTTGGTTGTGGTTTTGGAGGAGTTTATGTTTGTTGTTATTTTATCTTCTCTTCTGAGGGTTCAGACATATCTTTAGTTAGTCTTGTTTGTGTTTTTTCTGCCACATACTGTCACACGATAGTGGCATTGATCACAGCAATGGACAGTTTGCTGGAAATGTTGGATCTCAAGTATTTGAAGCTGTCAACAGTCTCAGGAGTAGAGCTGTAGACTGAGGTGGACAGTGTCGTGTTGATATTCTGACCCATGACCTCTCTCTTTTTTGCGACAAGTAGACTAGTAATCTTGGGGATTGCAGCCCACTAACACAGAAGATATAGTCTGCTGATGAACAACTCCATCTGAGGATGCACCAAAGGCACAGGACAGGAACAGTGAGAAGATGCAGAGCACAGTGGTGGCCAAGATGATGCCCTGCTGTTGTACTAATGCTTTTTAGGATGAAGATGGAATGTCCTCTCCTTGGCACAAGCCTGGGCATATTGAATGGAAATCCTGGGTTGTCCAGTCATCAGGACCATGCTGACATGATCCAGAAGAGAACAATGCATCTGGGACCGGCAGAGCTGTAGGTGTTCAGAGCAATGTCAGTATTGATGGCATCTTACTGCCTTCAGGACTCCATTCCACCAAGATTTACTTGGATCGCCTTTTCTTCTGAAAAAAGGTGAAAAGGAAAATTTAAAAAGCTGCAAATCTGTAGGTGGAAAGATGAAAGTTCTATCTTTGAAAAGAATCAAAAGGAAGATTGATAAAAAGTAGTAGAATAATTTCCTTTTGGATTGACCTGAAAAACTCACTTTTTGTTCACATGGTAATTTTCTTCTCTGCTCATTTATCAATGGCTCGGGCAAGGTTCCTGGAGACCATGATGTCCATAGAACCCTGGGATGGTGTAGCACACTTGGTTCTTGAGCATTCAGTGTTTACCTTCAAAGTTACCCTTGTTTTGTCAGAATAGCCAGAGTAAGTACGTTACATTTTTAAACATCCCCCCCCCCCCCCCCCCAAGATTATTTTCTTATTTCAGAAAAAAATAATTCTTTTTATTACTTTTTTTTTTTAGAGTCTCATTTTCTTAAGACAGGGATTAATGTCAGTGGCAATTTTCTCTCTTCGACCAGTTGTGTGAACCTCACTTATTAAACATGCAAAACTTTTCAAACAAACATGCAAGTCAGTAATTTCAGAAGGGATTGAATCCTCGCTTTTAATCCTCTGCATTCATCCTCTTCTTACCCTCACCGGAGAGGCAATTCTGTGAAAACAGGTAATCCAGTGAATAACAAGAACATTTAAAAAAACACATTTCATGCGATGACTAAAACTACATGGTCATCGCATGGAAGACAAAATAACCCAGCTGATTAAATAAACCACAGGTGGTAATCTGACTCCTGGAATCTGGCTTGGGGAACAACAGCA
This sequence comes from Babylonia areolata, assembly GCF_041734735.1. NCBI lineage: Eukaryota > Metazoa > Mollusca > Gastropoda > Neogastropoda > Buccinidae > Babylonia > Babylonia areolata. The sequence goes on along the minus strand of NC_134881.1, from coordinate 50,310,964 downwards.
CGAAATACCCTGATGACCTTCATGAATCTTTTCCAGGACTTCTTTCCGCATCTGATGTCACCTTTAAGCAGAATTTTATTCCAGCAGCTGAATTCTCCTCTGCTTCCCTTGCAAAATAGTCTCTGCCTGCGAGTTGAACATCTTGCTTATATTCAGGCCTTCCATTCTGTGTATTCCAAAGCAGTCTTGAGACTCGCATCTATCTGTGTCTTTGCTTGTAGCTTTTCCATGTAGGCACTGGACGCTGACCATGTTTCTTTTATGCCATCCACATGCAGATAAACATCTTCCATGATCTGCATGACCTTCAGATCTGGGACTGTGTGACAGCATGTCAGCAACTGACATGTTTTTGCATGGTGTATACTGCGCTTGGACATAGAACCTCATGATGCACTCAAGCATCCTTTGACACTGTACAGGAATCTCAGACAGTTCTCTGTTGTTATCAAAGATACCGAGGGCTCATGGGCAGCGACAACTTTCATGATGATCACGTTATGAGTAATGCAGTTATTTTGGTATTATGAAAGAGAGTGGCCGTGAAGTTCATGAGCCCCAGATGCTGGCAAAGGAACCTCCAGCAGCGGTGTTATTTCTGGAGCTAACATGAACATGTACATCCTTTGGAGCACGACAGTGTTCATGTACACGCTGTGAACGTGGTTGTACACGAGCGTGTCAGTGTGAAGTCAGCTGCAGGAATCCATTGAATACAGAATGAATGCTCTAAGCACAAGAATGTACATGAGGCATTAGATGCGGCACTCATTTTCTGGGGTATATGTGTGTACCCTTGAGTTCTCAAAAACAAAACAGCTGTAATGTTAGAAACTGGAATCCTTATTTCATTTCGTTTCATTTTATCTTATTTTCCCTCAAGGCCTAAGAACTAGTTTTTGTGCAGTTTATTCAAACTAAAAGAATTGACATTACATTGACATATGTAACTGAGGTACTTCAGCATGGACATTGTTGTGTTCTGTTGCAGATGTTTCATAACAATGCTCAGTAATTTCAGAGCAAAGACACGATAACATCGTTTTTAGCATCAAATAATAATATAAAAATAGTTAGCATGGGCCCGTAAACATTGTCGCTTGTGAATACGTTTTTCACACCAAAATAAATTGAAATGCAACTTGAAAATGGCATAACTGACAACAACAACAACAAAACAAACAAACAAGAAATGCAGTGCAAATAATTTTTTCCCAATAGTGGGCCTGTTTTACCCGGTTTCGTCGGCCATTTTGAAAGGTGTCATGAAAAGGATGGCCTGAAGTATCATCTACCACAGTCATTCATGTGTAAACTATGCATTCAGAGTTTGCATAAATGTTTGCTTCTAATACGTAACGTTTAGCTGGGCGCGCGCGCGCGCGCGTGTGTGTGTGTGTGTGTGTGTGTGTGTCCAAGCTACAGATTTCAGCCTCCAGACTATTTCAAAGAAGCGTCAAAGCATGCGGACCATGATGTGTGAGAAATCGTGGGACGTCCCCTTTTCATCAAAAATATTTCCTTTGTCGTCGGAGTTGGGTTCGTGTCTTTTCCCAATGCATTTCTAAGAGAAAAATGAGAGAGAGAGAGAGAGAGGGGAAGAAAGAAACGAGAAATGAGGGACGACGATCATGAAAATGACAGTGGCGTTGGTGAAGACATCAACCATAGACGGTGAAGGTGATGACACAGTACTGGTTTAAAAAAAAAATGTGTATGAGTGAGTCCTCCCGAAACCTGGAGGGGGTCAGGCTGATGTTCTCTTGACCCCCTCCCGGGAGGGTCACTACCTTGTCGTGGTCGGGAGGCTTAGTGGCCAGTGATCGAGCGAGCTATGTCGGCGGGGGCATCAGTGCTTCTTCGAGTTTGCTGCTCTGGTCCCAGGTCTTAATTGACAGCCTACATAGCCATTGTAGCTGTTAGGGCTGAATAAGTGGTGGTTTTCGTACTGATGCCCCTGATAGGGCTTCCCATGCCGAACAGGTCGTGAGTGAGGCCCAAACTAAACGTGACCCACTGTCCCTTTCGCTATTCTCTATTCTTCTTTTTACCGCCTCTTTTCTGTCCTCAGCTCCCCATCAAGCCTTCTTTTCCACATTCTTTTTTCTCTGCGGCCTTCTTCAGGCCCGCTGTGTTTGCCGTGCGGCGCGACCTGTGATGGAGGGGAATGAGATCCTGGGGATTGAGAGAGCATGCTGCTCTCAACACATCCCTTTGGCTCGGACCTCTCCGAAGACAGGCGGCACACATTGGCCCGTGTGTGTCAATCGGCTACCCCTTCGTGGGGCTGGGTCAAGACTGGCAGTTTAGAGGCTAACGAAGATAACCCCCGTAGTGCTCGGTTCTCTGTCCCCGGGAGCTGGGCATTATCGGGGGGGAACACGTTGGAGCTAGACTGTTGGTCATATATCCCTCCCGAAACCTGGAAGGGGTCAAGCTGGTGTTCCCTTGACCCTGGCCCCTAAATTGGACCCCATGGTGGGTGGGTAAGGGAGGGATGAATATACAATTATTTAAACATGAATTCTAAACAAATACACCCCTCTAAACTTGGAAAAAGAAGAAGTCAAGGAACAGACGATTCGGACTCAGATTCGGAGGTCATTGAGACCTCTGGATTTTGGCCGTCGTGGCTTGTGATGGAGGGCGCTGATGACGACAAGCCCTTGTCAGCTCTCAGCCCCTTCGCTATCCAGAAAGGCTTTCAGTGTCTGGCAGGATCGCTGAAATCCATCAAGAGGCTGAGGAGCGGAGCGTTTTTAGTGGAGACAGAGTCTAAAAGGCAGACACAGCTTCTGCTCAAGGCAACCACTTTTGTGGATAGGGCGGTGAGGGTTTCCCCTCACAAAGGTCTCAACTGCTCAAAGGGGGTTATCAGATGCCTGGAGTTGAAAGGAGTGTCTGAAGCTGAGATCAAGAGCGAGCTGTCCTCTCAGGGAGTGACCGACGTGTACAGGGTGACGGTGAAGAAGGGGTCGGACAGAGTCCCGACCAACACATTTTTCCTCACCTTCTGCTGCTTCTTCTGAGTCGGATACCTGATGGTGAGAGTAGGCCTGTACGTGCCGTCCCATCTAAGATGTTTCAAATGCCAGAAATTTGGACGCGTGCGGGACCGATGCAAGGAGGAAGAGGCGTGTGGCACCTGTTCAAAGGCGGCGCACCAAGGCGATTGCGTCAGTCCAGCCCGTTGTGTGAACTGACTGCGGAGGCGGCCACCCGTCCTCATCGAAAGACTGCCCCGCCTGGAGAAAGGAAAAGGAAATCCAGAAGGTGAAGACAGAAAAGAAGATATCGTTCTTTGAGGCAAGGAAACAGGTGGAGGCCACGTCGCCTAAGGCGTCTTACGCCTCTGTCGTCAGACCCAGGATGGTGGACGTCGCGGTCCAGACGACGTCCACAGGGACGCAGACGGACGACGTGCCTACCTTGTTGGAACCGTTGGCCTTGGGTGGAGGCGCCGTGTCCACCCCTTCCCATCCTGTGTGGCAGTCCTCAGGGGCTGCTGGGCGGGAGCGGAAAGCCTCGGGCGGAGGCACGTTGTCCGCCTCCCGCCCCACCCCACCCCCCGGCCCCCCTCGCCCCGCCTCTCGTCTGCCTGGCCCTCGGGCTGGCAGAAGTGGCCAGAAACCCCCCGTACCTCCAAAACTCAAGGAGGGGAGGGTTGCGGCCTCGGCGGGATCGGGAAGGGCCGAGGTGGTGGATATTCCCACTTGGTCGGAATCAGAAAAATTAAATTCTAAAAATAAGTACTCGATCTTGGCCGACCTTGAGCCACCGCAAGCAGAGGAGCAGGGGGTAGCGATGGAATAGGCTGCTGCTTTAATTTTTTTTAACCTTTTTAATGGCAGTGATCCACTGGAACATCCGGGGGTTCCACGCCAATTTCCAGGAACTCCAGCTGCTTTGTCGTGCTTTGAAACCTTCAGTGCTGGCGCTGCAGGAGACTCTGCAAAGAGATGGCAAGGTTTTATCTCTCTCTGGTTTTAACTCCGTTTTTAAACCCGCTCAACTGAAGCAAGAGGGATTGACGGGAGGTGTCGCTCTTTTTATACGCAAGTCCCTTTTATACAGTACAGTTCCTTTAAGCACCCCTTTACAGGCGGTGGCAGTCAGAGTCACACTTGAGAAAACCATCACTGTCTGCTCTCTGTACCTTCCTCCTGCCGTCCGTGTTCTGAGGCAGGACCTCATGAACCTGGTCGACCAGCTCCCACGACCGTTTTTACTGTTGGGCGACTTCAACGGACACTCCCCGCTCTGGAGAAGTGAGATGACATCAGCCCGAGGTCTTCTCTTGGAAAACATTCTTTCCGATATGGACTTGTGCTGTCTTAACGACAAGTCTCCCACTTACCTTCATCTGTCCTCTGGAAAGCTCTCGTGTTTAGATCTGTCAGTCTGCGATCCATCGTTGGTCCTGGACTACAAGTGGAAAGTGCACGACGATCTGCACGGGAGTGACCACTTTCCTGTCGTCCTCTGCCCCACAGATGGAGAAGGTGACTCTCTGCCTGACCGCCTGAACTATGACAAAGCAGACTGGGGAATTTTTACCATGAAGATAAGAGCGGAGCTACAGGAAGAACAGTATTGAAAAGCAAGGACCCTGCTGACACTCTGACTCACATCGTTTTAGATTGCGCCAAAGCAGCAGTCCCATCGTCTACCTCCAAGCCTCAGGCGCCAAGAACGCCCTGGTTCAACGCGGAATGTCGGGAGGCCCGTAAGTCTCGGAAGAGAGCGCAGCGATGCGTCTTTCGGAGACCGGAGACCGATAGCGTTCGAACCCATCAACAGCTGAGGGCGAAAGCCAGGTATGTTTTTAAAAAGAGCCAGAGAAAGTCATGGAGAGATTTTTGCTCTTCCTTAACCTCCAACATACCCAAGAAGAAAGTGTGGAGGGTTTTGAAAAGAATTAAGGGCAAAAACGTATGCCCAACCTTTCATCATCTTAAACTGTCAGACGCTCTGGTCACAGAGAAGAAAGCAGTTGCCAATTTGCTTGCCTCCACAATTGAACAGAACTCGAGATCTGCTAACAAATCTGCTCGGTTTCTCAAAACCAAAAACCTGACAGAAAAAACACCCTGTAACTTCTCTTCCGACAACACAGAGAATTACAACCTTCCTTTCACAATGAATGAACTTAAATCTGCCCTTCAGGCCTGTACGGATTCCTGTCCAGGAATGGACGAGGTCCATTATAAACTCTTGAAACATCTTCCTGAAACCTGTCTGGACACCCTGCTCAAAGTTTACAACCACATCTGGATCACAGGCTTTTTTCCACCTTCCTGGCAGAAAGCCCTCATCCCGGTGCCGAAACCGGGAAAAGACCCCTGGAACCCCTCCAACTACCGCCCAATAGCACTGACCAGCTGCATCTGCAAACTGATGGAGAAGATGGTCAACGGTAGACTGATGTGGAAACTAGAGACCGACGGCCTTCTGGCGAAAGAACAGTGCGGTTTCCGCAAGCATCGCTCTACCGTTGACCATCTGGTTCGTCTGGAAACCACTGTAAGAAATGCCTTTGTAAACAAACAGCATGTGGTGGCCATATTTTTTGACTTGGAGAAAGCTACCACCTGGAAATTTGGAATCCTCTCGGACCTGCACAAGCTCGGCTTCCGAGGACACCTGCCCCAGTTCATCCACAATTTTTTGCAAGACAGACAATTCCAGGTGAGGGTCGGCACCACCCTGTCCGACATTCACGAGCAGGAGCTGGGTGTCCCACAAGGGAGCATTCTGTCGCCGGCTCTTTTCAGCATCAAAATTAATGACATCGTTCAATCTGTTCAGAAGGGATCGGACAGCTCGCTGTTCGTGGACGATTTCGCCCTGTATGCAACTGGCAGCACGTATGCCAGCATCCAGCGACAGCTTCAGCTCTGCGTCAACAAAATCCAGTGTTGGGCAGAGGAGAATGGCTTCACATTTTCGTCCTCCAAAACTGAATGTATTCATTTTCATAACTTTCGCCAGTTCTATCGGGACCCTGAAATCCGTCTGGGAAAATCCACCATCCCGGCGGTCAAGGAAGCCAAATTTTTAGGGGTCGTCTTTGATCAGAAGCTGAACTTCCTCAGCCATATTAAACAGCTGAAAATATCTTGCCAAAAAGCCCTGAACATCATTCGAGTTGTGGCACACACGGACTGGGGTGCTGATAAGAGAACTCTCTTGCACCTCTACAGAGCCCTGGTCCGGTCCAAACTGGATTACGGAAGTGTAGTATACGGCTCGGCCAGACCGTCTTACCTGAAACTGTTGGACCCTATACACCATCAAGGGCTCCGTCTCAGCTTAGGTGCTTTCCGCACCACCCCTGTGCACAGCCTGTACGCAGAGGCAGGGGAACCGCCTCTCTCCAACCGCAGACTGAAGCTGACCCTAAACTATTATTTGAAATTGTTTTCTGAACCTACAAACCCTGCTTACGACGCTGTATTCAACAACCCTTTCGATAAGAAATTTAAAGACAACCCAAACTGCATACCTCCTCTCGGACTCCGCATTCAGCCGCACTTAGAAAATGCCGATCTGGATGTCGGTGGCATCTCAGATTTCTCTAAGTTCCCTGACAGCCCCCGTGGACGGAGTCGCTGCATCTGCGTTCTGTCCCGACTTCCCTGACCGGCCCTCAACGGAACACAACCTGTCTGACAGCTCGGTGTACACTGCGGAACTGACCGCACTGGTTCTGGCGGTAAAAATGGTTCTCTCTTCGAAACAAAAGAGATTCATGATCTTTTCCAACTCCTTGTCAGCCCTGGAGGCGATCGCCTGCAGGAATATCACTCATCCCAAACTGCTGGAATTTTATGAAGCTTTTACTCTCGCAACGAAGAAAGGATACGAGGTTGTGTTGGCCTGGGTTCCCGGACATGTTGGCATTCGTGGTAACGAAAGGGCGGACCTGCTGGCCAGGAACGCTGTAAAGAAAGAATTATCCAGATCCTTTGTACCATACACAGACATGAAGCGGAAGGTGAACACTTACGTTAAGGATCTTTGGCAAGAGGAGTGGAACACCCAGACGGACAACAAGCTCTTCCAGATCCATCCAGACCTAAAAGAGACCCTCCCTTCGGGGGTGAAGAACAGAAAGGAGGAGTCCCTGCTGTGCAGACTGCGCGCGGGGCACACTTTTTTTTTTTACTCATTCTTACTTGTTGAAGGGGGAAGAGGCCCCTCGATGTATTCCCTGTGATGAGCCTCTCACCGTGAAACACGTGCTCCTTGACTGTTGGGATCTGCATGACGTTAGACACAGACATTACACGGCGGTTTCTTTGAAGACTTTGTTTCGTGATGTCCCTCCGTGGGCGCTGATGGACTTCTTAAAAGAAGTGAACATTTTAAACCAGATTTGAAGGTTTTAAACTATGGAAGTTTTTTTTTTAACTTTGGAGTGGAAAGTTTGAAGTGGTGACTCGTTTTAATTGGTTGTTTTTTTTTTATCCTTGTAGTAGTTATTAACGCGGCGATAGCCTTGAGATGGCCTTAGTGGTCGGCGAGGCTCTAAGCACCATAATTTCATTTCATTTCATTTGAATGAGTGAGTGAGTGGGCGGGTGAGTGTGTGTGTGTGTGTGTGTGTGTGTGTGTTTACTTCGCTAGTTGATTAGTTCTTTTCTTTCACTCTGTTTTTTAATAATATTTTCATGTTTTGAGTGTCTTCTACGACACTGAGAATCTATTTTCAGGGCAATCTTTCATGCGAAAGGATGCTGACACAAACAGATGAACAAATGAGCAAGCATGAAATGAAGAACATTCTAAAAAAAAGAAAAGGTTGCATTGTAACAAACATCAAAACTGTTCGGTCAAGTTTTCACGCTTCCTTCGTGAAGATAAAGCATTGCGAAACACATTTCTATCACATATATGTAGAGAATTGAATCATTTTGATGTTATTCCCTCGGGAAAGATTTGGTTCAAGTCCTACTATATTACAATGTATTATATAATGATATATTACATTTTATTATGTTATATTACGTAATATCTAATATTACATTATATTACATGATATTATCTAATATAGTACTTTTCTGTTTGGGTTATGTACATTGCCTTAATTTTGTTTGCTATTGATTCCAATATTGAATTTCAGAGGTCGATGCATTGCAGTGATCCATCTTGTGTGAAATACAATATATAGATGTTTTTCAGTGTCATTACTGTTGATGTCTTCAATAAAGCCACTGTCATCATTATCGTCATTGTCGTCGCACTCTTCTTTTTCTTTTCTTTTCCTCTCTCTGATTTTTCTCTTAGATTTGCATTGGGAAAGGATACGAACCCAACTCTGATGGCAAAGGAATTATTTTTTGATAAAAATAAGGGGAACTTCCCATGATAAACATCTTCCCATAATTTCTCAAACCGTTGGGGCGCCCCCCACGATTTCTCGCAATTGAGAGAAAACGCGGGAGGGGAACGCCCACGATTCCTCGCAATCCCACGATTTCTCTCAAAGTGAGAGAAATCGTGGGATTGCGAGAAATCGTGGGTTTACACACACACACACACACACACACACAGACCCCCACCCTCAACCCTACCTCCCCCAGATGGGATAAGTGTTAACATTTGCCATCTGACAGACTGATAATAGGGAGAGGGGTAAACCGTCGGTGAGTTAGGGCTTGTCTACCCAAGCATGTGAAGACTGGATCCGGCGGACTCTGCGGAAGTGGTTGCAGCAGCAGAGCACTGTGGAGTGCTGGGGGCAGGATGAGGCACACAGGACATCCTGGTCATCCACTGCATCCGTTTCCATCTCCAGTCGTCTTGACCTCGCCTTGCCGCTGGATACAGACTGGACAAGAGAGTGAGATCGACGGTGCGCAACTCCTCCTCACTATAAACAAAGTCATCGCGCAAGTCATCAGTCATCCTTCATCCCATACCATCATTTTCCCCAAGCCCTGTGGCGACAGGCGAGTGACGAAGCGACAGGTGTGGGTACACTGGCAGTCGTAGCCGCGGACCTGCACACAGGCGGCTCAGGCCATAGGGTCGTTTTTCACCGACTGGAGCAGCGGTGGAGATCGGCAGCCCCCTGAGCGACTGAGCAGCCCTCTTCAGGACAGCACTGCTCACCTCCATGGCATGAGGAAGGGTCTAGAAAAGGTGCCCTAAACATTGCCTGCTCCACACCACCCTAGTCAGCATACCGCGTCTGACGGAGACCCTACTCAAGCGGTCGACACACAAAGGAAAGAAAGAAGAAAACAAGGAGCACCCCATTGACCATTGCCACATGGAACGTGCGTACGCTTCTGGACAGAGGCGACTCAGACAGACCACAGAGACGCACAGCACTCATTGCGAACTAGCCAGGTACAACATCGACATCGCTGCCTTAAGTGAGACCAGACTGGCAGAAGAAGGCGAACTCTGTGAGCGAGGCGCAGGCTACACCTTCTTTTGGAGTGGTCGCGGACCAGAAGAGAGACGTGAGGGTGGAGTTGGCTTGGCAGTGAAGACAACCCTTGTTGGCAAGCTGGCTGGCCCCCCGAAAGGAGTGAACGATCGCCTGATGACGATGAAACTCCCTTTATGCAACGGGAAGAAGTTTACCGCAATTGTCAGCGCCTACGTGCCCACCATGACCAACCCGGATGAGATCAAGGACAAGTTCTACGAGGACCTGAACGCTGTCATCACCACTGTTCCCAACGCGACAAGCTCATCATTCTTGGTGACTTTAACGCGAGAGTTGTCTGTGACAGCACCTCCTGGGAAGGCGTGATTGGGAAGCATGGGGTTGGTAACTGTAACAGCAATGGTCAACTACTTCTCCAGACATGTGCCGAGCACAACCTTCTTATCACAAACACCGTCTTCTGCCTCCCTACCCGTAACAGGACGTCATTGATGCATCCTCGCTCTGGGCATTGGCATCTCATCGACTTTGTCATCTTCAGGAAGAGGGACAGGTAGGATGTACGAGAATGTGGAGGCAGCATGGGGCGCACTGCATGAGACGGTGTACAACACTGCCATGGAGTGCCTAGGGCCTTCTGTCAGGAAGCACAAAGACTGGTTTGATGAGAGCTGCACTGAGATCAAGCAGCTGCTGGAAGACAAACGCCAAGCCTACAGAGCCCACATTGAAGATCCCAAGTCACAGTCAAAGAAAGACCTACTGAAGAGCGCACGCAGCACCATCCAGCTGAAGTTGCGGCAGATGCAGGATTCCTGGTTGAGCAACAAAGCTGATGAGATCCAGGGCTTTGTAGACAGGAACGACATGAAGAACTTCTATAACGGCCTGAAAGAAGTCTACGGTCCCACCACCTCTGGATCTGCTCCACTCCTCAGTGCTGATGGTTCTACCCTGATCACTGACAAGGACGAGAGATGGGCTGAACACTTTGACAGCGTACTGAACCGCCCTTCCACCATCAATGATGAAGCCATCGACCGACTCCCCCAGGTGCCAGTCAGTGAGTCGTGGGATGCCATTCCAACTTTGGAGGAGACCCAGAAAGCTATCCGTCTGCTATCCAATGGCAAAGCCCCTGGCTCAGACTCCATTCCAGCTGAGGTCTACAAAGAAGGTGGTATGGCGCTGACTGAGAAGCTTCATCAGCTGTTCCAGCTCATCTGGCAGCATGAGGCAGTTCCATAGGACTTCAAAGACGCTTCCATCATACACCTGTACAAGCGTAAAGGAAATCGTCAGGCCTGTGACAACCATCGTAGAATATCCCTGCTGTCCGTCGCAGGCAAGACTCTGGCCAGAGTGTGCTACTCAACCGTCTCATAGCGCACCTTGAGCAAGGTCTCCTACCAGAGAGCCAGTGTGGCTTCCGGAAAGAACGCGGGACTATCGACATGGTGTTTGCTGCCAGGCAGCTCCAGGAGAAGTGTCAGGAACAGAACGCCGACCTTTCCTCCACCTATGTCGATCTGACCAAGGCCTTCGATACTGTTAGCAGAGATGGCCTTTGGAGAATCATGGCGAAGTACGGATGACCCAGAAAGTTCATCACCATCATACGGCAACTACACGATGGGATGCTGGCCCGAGTCCAAGACAACGGAGAGGCTTCAGAACCATTCCCTGTCTCCAACGGAGTCAAGTAAGGGTGTGTTCTTGCCCCCACCTTGTTCAGTCTCATGTTTTCAGCCATGCTGACAGATGCCTTCAGAGACGCTGACGTAGGCATTGGCATCAGGTACCGCACAGATGGCTCACTCTTCAACCTCAGGAGGCTTCAAGCAAAAACCAAGGTGAGGACAGACACCGTCAACGACTTCCTGTTTGCTGATGGCTGCGCTCTCAACGCTGCCTCCGAAGCTGACATGCAACACAGCGTCGACAAGTTCTCTGCTGCCTGTGACAACTTCGGCCTCCAAATCAGCACAAAGAAGACTGAGGTGATGCAACAGCCAGCTCCAGGAAAGCCTTACGTTGAACCAAACATCTTCATCAACGGGCAACGACTGAACGCGGTGGACAAGTTCACATACCTGGGCAGTACACTCTCTCGCACAGTTGTCATCGACGACGAGGTGAATGCCAGACTCGCCAAAGCCAGCGCTGCCTTCGGCAGACTCAATAAGAACGTTTGGAACAGGAGAGGCATCACCCTGGAGACGAAGCTCAAAGTATACAAGGACATAGTTCTCACCACACTGCTCTATGGATGTGAATCATGGACGGTCTACAAACGCCACGCCAAAAAGCTGAACCACTTCCACACCACCAGTCTCAGAAAACTTCTCGGCACAAAGTGGCAAGAGAAGATCCCTGACACAGAGGTGCTCACTCGTGCAAACTTGCCCAACATCTACACCATCTTGATGCAGGCCCAGCTGCGCTGGGCAGTCCATGTAGTTCGCATGCCAGACCACCGGCTCCCCAAGAAACTGCTGTACGGCGAACTCCAACATGGCAAGCGCTCCCATGGAGGCCAAAAGAAGCGCTTCAAAGACAGTCTGAAAGCTTCTCTGAAGGCCTTCAACATCAGCCACGACACATGGGAGCTGAATGCACTGGACAGACCAAAGTGGCGTTCAGCTGTCCACAAAGGCGCCAAATCCTGTGAGGCCAACAGAATCGCTGCAGCAGAGCAACGCAGACAGGCCAGGAAAAGCAGGGCCAGCAAGTCCCCGACAGCCGCCACCATCCCCTGTCCACACTGCGTCAGAACCTTCCGGACGCGGATTGGCCTGACCAGTCATCTGCGCACCCACAGAGCCCAACCCACCCACCCCCAGGATGACTAGATGGTCCTCGTCGATCCCGACGGACGAGCCACACACAATTGTGAGAGGGAAACTACAAGACTTTTTAATTCATTGTTTTTTACATCTCATTTGTTAAGCAATGTGCCGTTTACTTCAGTGAGGAAATCTTGAGGTAATAAATGAAATGGCCAGGTGCTCCCACTGGCATGACCTGTCTTGTAATGTCCGAAATAAGTTCTTCCATGCGGTTGACCTTCTCGTGTTACTGAAACTAAGTGTGGAGGTGTGCGGGAGGCGTGAGAGAAAGAGAGATAACTCAGGGCTCAGAATTGTTTTATTGTAGGCCTTCTGACCCAGTACAATGTCGATGAGCACGTGCACGCGCGCGCGCGCGCACACACGCACACACACACACACACACACACACACACACACACACACACACACACGTGTGCGCGCGCACTCGATTTTGTAAAACCGGGCAAGCGAACACATGAATTGAGAAATCAAAAAGGTAAATGCCTTCCATAGTGAGCAAATCCACTTAAGCATGTACGTGCGTTGTTTTAAATTTATATCATCACAAAACTTAGGCTCTACGTGTGATCATGATAAAGCAGCGCGACGTTTATTTGAGTGATAAATAAAGCGACCTAGATCATGAAGGATTTTTGCGTCCTGCATTATAAATTCTAAACTTCTGTCAGAAGGATGTTTTGTGTACCGACATTGAATAATATTTAGGCCGCAGATCGTTACGAGATTTACAGTAAAATAAAGTGTGTATCTCGTCTTCAATAGCAGCCATAGTGGACATTTCAGGTCGTTTGGACTAACAAAAGCAAATCTCATCTTGTGTGTACATATATCAGAGGCTCCTATTCTAAATCTTATAAGCACACCTCTTATGTGTTTATTTTTAACTGCTGTAAAGTATGATTCTAGTGATATGGATGATTTGAACTTACGATAAACGCTAAATCTGCTGCTGTTGTGAAGATGCTCATGTCAGTTTTTACTATGGCAATCGATCACAAGTGTTGAGATGCCCAGCACTCTATTTTGATCACATAGCTATAGCAGCATTTTATCAGATTTGCGAGGAAGTCTGTTTTCATCCATTCTTGTAAGTCTGATCCAATACTTTATACACGTCAAGAAGGAATATATATATACAGAGGGTAGCGACCTGTCTCGCCATACACCATGTCATTTGGTGTTCTTAGACTCACATTAAGAAGGTTTTTTCAAAGCAAACATGTGCACTTTTTCTATTGATGAAATTTGCATTAATCCCCAGATTTCAGAGCCATATAACAGAATTGGTTTTTATTAGAGGATCAAATAATTTCAAGAAAATACTAGAGGATCAAATAATTTCAAGAAAATACTAGAGGATCAAATAATTTCAAGAAAATACTAAAAGAGAAGTCATCAAGTCTCCATAACGTTCTAAATATTTCTTTACGCCTTATGCCATGTCATCCAGAGCCTTCGAAAACGATAATCTAGTGCTGAAAAACAAACCTAAGTACTTTTAGGAATTAACGATTTTGATGTCGTGACCTTCATAGGTCCAGGTTTCCCTCCGAGTAATGTATCCACCATTTCCAAAAATAATTATTTTGGATTTATCAGCGTTAACTCGGGCGCCTTCATCGCCAGCACATTCAATTGGTTCTGCAGACCAGTAACTGTATCAGAAAAAAGCACTACATCGTCAGCAAAAAGTAAAATAAACAGTTCAATCATATCAGGATTCAGCTGTATACCATGGTGTCCTTTTTCGGTTATGTCCGTGGCAATCTCCCCTTGTTTTAAACCTTTTTGACAAAGAAAAGCTTCGGTTATTAATATTTTTTCCTTTTGATTCAGACTTCCGCAGTATAGGCCTCAGTTTACCATGTGATGTGTGTCCATCGAGATCGATGATGACCATCGTTGTCATCCAGCTGGGGGATGGGGGGAGGGTGGTGGTGGGGGATGCTCATGAATCTACCTGTGATTGCGCAGATGGCTGCATAGTCCAATCTGCGCACGAAATGTGCGCTGACAGTTGGGGCAGACAAAGACAGGTATACCATTGCCAGGGAGCTTGTTTGCCCGTGACTTTCTGGCCTGCCTCTTCTGAACAGCTGCAGCAGTCCTGTTGGCCTCGCACAACTTGGCGCCTTTGTGCACAACAGCGCGCCATTTGTCACGGTCCACTGCAGATTCCTCCCAGGAGTCAGGGTTGATATCAAACGCTCTCAGAGAGACTTTCAGAGTATCTCTGAAGCGCTTCTTCTGACCTCCGTGTGATCTCTTCCCTTGTTGCAGCTCGCCATAGAAGAGCCTTTTGGGCAGCCGATGGTCTGGCATGCGCGCCACGTGTCCAGCCCAGCGAAGCTGGGACTGCATCAGGATGGTGAAGATGCTGGGAAGGGTGGCTTTTGCGAGCACCTCTGTGTCTGGGGTCCTGTCTTGCTATTTGATGTTCAGTAGCTTCCTGAGGCATGTTGTGTGGAAGTAGTTCAGCTTCTTGGCATGTCGTTGGTACACTGTCCAAGTTTCGCAGGCGTACAGTAGTGTGGGGAGAACTACTGCTCTGTAGACCTTTAGCTTGGTCTCAAGACTAATGCCTCTTCTGTTCCAGACATTTGCATTGAGTCTGCCAAAGGTTGCACTTGCTCTTTGAATCCTGACGTTCACTTCATCGTCGATGGTCGCATTTCGTGACAGTGTGCTGCCAAGGTATGTGAACCGCTCCACCGCACTGAGTCTCTGACCGTTGACTGTGATGTTGGGCTCAACGTGGGGTTTCCCTGGGGCTGGCTGATGGAGAACTTCAGTTTTCTTCGTGCTGATGGTAAGGCCGAAGTTCCTGCTGGCAGTGGCAAACTTGTCGACGCTGAGTTGCATGTCAGCTTCAGATCCAGCGTTGAGGGCACAATCATCAGCAAACAAAAAGTCTCTGATGATGTCTGTCAAGACCTTCGTTTTTGCTTGAAGCCTTCTGAGGTTAAACAGCTTGCCATCTGTTCGGTACTTTAGGCCGATTCCAACATCGCCATCTCTGAAGGCATCAGTAAGCATTGCAGAGAACATGAGGCTGAACAGTATTGGAGCCAGGACGCAGCCTTGCTTGACACCATTTGTGACAGGAAAAGGAGCAGATGTTTTGCCATTGTCCTGGACTCGAGCCTGCATGCCTTCATGGAATTGGCTGGCCAAATAAATTTCCGAGGGCATCCGTACTTGGCCATGATCTTCCACAGTCCATCTCTACTCACGGTGTCGAAGGCCTTAGTGAGGTTGACATAGGTGGAGAACAGATCAGCATTTTGCTCCTGACATTTCTCTTGCAGCTGCCTTGCAGCAAACACCATGTCGGTGGTTCCGCGCTCTTTCCGGAATCCACACTGGCTCTCAGGGAAATGACCTTGGTCAGGGTGTGCTGTGAGGCGGTTTAGTAGGATCCTGGCAAGTATCTTGCCTGCGATGGAGAGCAAGGAAATGCCCCGATGGTTATCACAGGCTTGCCGGTACCCCTTTCGCTAGTACAAGTGAATGATAGATGCATCTTTGAAATCCTGGGGGATCGTCTCTTCTTTCCACATGAGTGAGTACAGCTGATGGAGCTTCTCAGTCAGTACAGTGCCTCCATCCTTGCAGACCTCTGCTGGTATGGAGTCTGAGCCAGGTGCTTTGCCACTGGATAGCAGACGGATTGCTTTCTGGGTCTCAAGAAGTGTTGGCGGATCGTCCAGTGCTTCGTTGATGGGGACTTGTGGGAGACGGTCTATGGCTTCATCATTTATGGAGGAAGGGCGATTTAAGACACTGTTGAAGTGCTCAGCCCAGCATTCGAGAATTTTCTCCTTCTCGGTGATCAAGGTATTCCCATCTACATTGAGGAGGGGGGATGATCCTGAGGATGTGGGGCCGTAGACTTCTTTTAAGGCATCATAGAACACCTTCATATCGTACCTGTCAGCATATCCCTGGATCTCATCTGCTTTGTCACTCAGCCACTTATCCTGCATCTGATGTAACTTTTGCTGAACAGTCCTGCGGATGGCATTGTATGCATCCTTTTTTGATGTGGACTTTGGGTTGCTCAGGTAGGCTTGATGCAGACGGTGTTTCTCATCCAGAAGCTGCTTGATTTCATCACAGTTGTCATCAAACCAGTCTTTGTGCTTTCTGGTCATGGTTCCCAGGGTCTCTGAAGCTGTACTATAGATCAGCTCGCGCAGGGTCCTCCAGTCAGACTCCACATTCTGGTTGTCCAGAGAGGCGGATTCCAGACGATCTTCCAGCAGCTCCACAAAGGTCTGTTTGATGGTGATGTTTTTCAGCTTAGCGATGTTGAGCCGTTTTGGAGCCTTTTGGCCTTGGGGGCGTCTCTTGGGTTGGATTCGAATATTCAGCTTCGAGACTACAAGGCGATGGTCTGTCCAACACTCGGCGCCGCACATGGTCTTTGTCACACGCACATCTTGCCTGTCCCTTTTCCTGACGATGACATAATCGATTAGATGCCAATATTTTGAGCGAAGGTGCATCCATGACGTCCTGTTACGGGTAGGGAGGCAGAAAACTGTGTTGGTTATCAGCAGTTCGTGCTCTGCACAGGTCTGAAGCAAAAGCAATCCATTTGGGTTGCAGTGGCCAACACCGTGTTTTCCAATCACTCCATTCCAGGAGATGTAGTCAGAGCCAACTCTAGCATTGAAGTCCCCAAGAATGATGAGCTTGTCTGCTTTCAGGATAGCAGCAATGACAAAGTGAAGGTCCTCGTAGAACTTCGCCTTCACTTCATCCGGGTTGGTCATGGTTGGGGCGTAGGCACTGACAATGGTGAGGTGCTTCTGGCCAGATGCCAGTGGGAGTTTCATGGTCATAAGCCTATCGTTGACTCCCTTTGGGATTCCAGCTAGCTTGCTGACAAGTGCTGTTTTTATTGCAAAACCAACGCCAGCCTCACGTCGCTCTTCGCTTCCTCGTCCACTCCAGAAGAAGGTGTAACCAGATCCCCGTTCATTGAGCTCGCCTTTGCCTGCAAGCCGAGTCTCACTCAAGGCTGCGATGTCGATGTTGTATCTGGCGAGTTCGGATGCAACAAGTGCCGTTCTCCTTTGGGGTCTGTCCGCGTCATCTCTGTCCAGGGGAGTCCTTATGTTCCAAGCACCAATGGTGAGAGGAACGATCCTTGTTGTTTTTTTCTTTTCTTTCTCTTTGTTTCGACCGCTGATGTAGGGTCCCCGCCAGCCGCGGTATGCTGGCCAGGGTGATATGGAGCAGGCAATTTTTAGGGCACCTTTTCTAGCCCCTTCCTCATGCCAGGGAGGTGAGCAGTGCATTCCTAAAGAGGGCTGCTCAGACGCTCAGACGGCTGCCGAACTCCATCGCTGCTCCTGTCGATGAAGAACGACCCTATGGCCCGAACTGAACTGCCTGTGTGCAGGTCTGCGGCTGCGACTGCCAGTGTACCCACACCTGTCGTTTCGTCGCTCGCCTGTCGCCACAGGACTTGGGGGTGATGGAAGGATGAAGGATGAAAGGTCATTAAGGATGACTGATGACTTGCGCGATGAGTTTGTTTAAAGTGAAGAGGAGTTGCGCAACGTCGACCTCACTCTCTCGTCCGGGTTCACCAGTTTCCAGTGGCAAGACTAAGTCGAGACGACTGGAGGATGAACACGGATGCAGTGGATGACCAAGATATCCTTTCAGTGTCTCATCTTGCTCTCTGCACTCCACAGTGCGTTGCTGTAACCGCCTTCCTCTCCATTGAACCGATAGGTTTCTTCCGCAGATTCTGCCGGATCCA